>NC_039267.1:11073509-11383509 GCF_003368295.1 Carassius auratus | reverse complement strand
CCACACCAGATATTAGTCAACCCCAATGAAGTACCTTAATTAAAGGGAATTAATGTAAATATAAAATAACCCCACTGTTTTAAAGTGCTAACCACTTCAGCCCTTTTATCAGAGACTAGGAGTCCAGAGATACTGTATATTTTCCACCTTGTATTTGTGCAGGGTTTCCCATACCTACATATCAATTATGCATCAGAGGTGTTTTTCTTTTTTTGTCAATAGCATTTGCCCTGTACTTAAGAGTTTCTGCACTTGTGAAAAGTACAGATATTCTTACAGCTGCATTTGTGTAACAGAAAACACGTCACTTGCAATAAAATCATCTGGTAATCATCATTTTCAGAATAAAAATTCTATATTATACTGAAAGTTATAAAGCAAAGAATTCACAGTATCATCCTAAAGATCTCTTAATAATAATCACACTAATGAACAGCGAAGAAAGAGAACATTTAAAAATACACCTTATACACAACTCTATTATATGCAGAAAGAAAACTTGCAATTTTCAGCATTAGAAGTACATCTTGGTGACAGACAGACTGTAAATAGGCTCCTTCTGAATGTATAATCAATTAAAGTTTTTTTTAAAATACCAGCTCATATTACCCAATGATCCAATATTTGAATTTACACACCGCACAGATTGTGGTCCACAGATTCAAGATAACTGAGAATCAATAGGTGTTTGATGACCGTTTTATTTGAATGATCACCATGAAAGAAAAAAAATGTATTGCCAAAGAATCACATCCTGTATCATCCTCGTGACTTAACCTCACTTGACATTAAGTAACGTATAAAAACAGGACTCTTTCTAGAGCTTCACAAAATCTTCACTGACAGTCTGATTGCAACAATCCGAGGTGAGTTTTTGGCACATTGACCTGTTGAATAATTATTATACTCAGTGTTTATTTATAATTAATCAAGAATCCACTGTTCAGAATATGACTGAAGACATTTAACTTTTCCAGCGTATTCATTTTAGGGTTAATCATGGCAGTGCTGAGAAGTCTTCTGCTTCTTTTCATTGTGTATTCTATGGTGAATGCAGATGGTAAGACATTTATTTACCATTGTGAAAACACCTTTTTTTAATTCCAGATTAAAATCTGTAAAGTCATCGTCAAGTCTAGTCACCTTTATTTAAGTAAATCTTTATACTACATAATTATACAGTATAATTATATAAAAACAGATAGTTTCAAAGCAGCTTTACAGCAATAAAAAGGAAAATAGTGATTCAGTTGTGCAAACAACATTCACATCTGCTGTAAATTCCAAATCTTTGAGAGTCTTCATTACAAAGGGGTGAACAAGAAATATGATTAAACTGAATTTTGTCATGATTAATGAGGTTTCTGCAGCGTGTGAAGACTATTTATTTTAAAGAACCCTAAAGTTTATGTATTGTTTAGATGAAAAATGCCCCAATGGATGGACAAATTTTGGAGTCAGATGCTACAAGTACTTCCCTCAGACAGTTAACTGGATCACTGCGGAGGTAATGTGTTGTAAAGTACCAATATATATATATATTATATATATATATATATATATATATATATATATATATATATATATATATATATTGTCATACTAATTGTTTTTCAGAAAATTATCTAAATGTATTAATATATATACTGAAAAAGGTTAACCTAAAACTAGATTTTCTTCTAATAATAAATAAGTATAAATAAGTAATAAACCAATAATCAACCAGACATTCTTTGAAAAAAAAAAAGATTGTGGATTAACAATGTAACAATGTCTCTTTAGAGAAACTGTCAAACCTATGATGCAAACCTTGCATCTGTTCATAATAAACTGGAAAATGATCTCCTACTGAGCATGGTGCCTTCCACACGTTTTTGGGTTGGCGCTCAGGATGGTGAACAAGTAAGTTGTTCTGCCTTTTATTTATTTTTTAAAGATGACATAAGTATGGCCTAAAGAAACTGATATGGTTAGATTGTTTTTTAATATTTAAACATGACGTAAAGTATTAAACACTCAATAATTACCTTCGTTTTGTAGTCAGAGTACTTTGTAATGACTCTCTTCACTCATTAGGAAGGACAGTGGATTTGGAGCGATGGAAGTCCCTTTGACTACACCAGCTGGTGCTCTGGAGAACCTACCAATGGAGGAAATATAGAAAACTGCCTGGAGCTGGCCTGGACCTGTAAGAAAGCACTGATTTTATTAATACTTTCAATAATTATTCACATCCTTTAATCAGTCCTTTAATGTCATATACAGTAACATAAAATGGCTTATTTGGATATCACAAAATGCCTTAAGTTAAACATTTTATGTTATTTTGACTCTCACACCACTATAATGATCAGAATAACTTTTTTAATTTTTCCACCCTACAGCTAACCGTTGCTGGAACGATCTGACATGTTCAGTACAACTTGGCTTTGTTTGTGCTAAAAACCTGTGAGATCAGATGCAGTCATCCTGCTCCACTCCACGTGATTGTGCTACATACATTTACATTTTCTGAACTTTTCCTTTATAAAACATGTTAATCTGAAATTAAACTTGCCTCTTTTCTCAGTATCTTTTCTGAAACGCTCTCTAATCAATAAAAGCATTGACAAAGCATATATTGTGTGTTGTGGAGATTTATTAAAATCATGTATGAAAACATAAGAATATTGTGCAGCAAAAATGTAGAATATGGTTATTAGAATGACACTGTATGGTGTCATCATCGGGCTTAGAAATATGTTTGTGCTCCAATGACTCGCAGACAAAAATCTTATGAACAGTTACTACGTTTAAAAAAATATATTATACATATTTTAAAATTGATTCTGGAAATTGTATGTCTTTTATATATGGTAATACCTAAATAGATGAAAGAATATTTAATAGGAATGAATGAGGGGATGAACATCCGTAACCCAAGGCTCTTCAGATGATCGAGTACTAAATCTTGATGTGACAGTACCTGATCCTGAGATTGAGCTAATATTAGCCTATTGTCCAGGTAGTTCAAAATTCTGACGCTTTGGAGCCGCAACTGGGCAAGAGCTGCATCCATACATTTTGCAAACGTTCGAGGAGCCAGGGCTAAACAGAACGAAAGAAGACAAAATTGGTAAGTCTTGCCCTCAAAAGCAAACCTGAGGAACTCCCTGTGTCTTTTGATGATCTGGATGTGAAAGTATCCATCCTTTAAATCGATGGTTACAAACCAATCCTCAGATTGGATCTGAGACAGAATGGACTTCATTGTTAGCATCTTGAACTTGCTTACTCTGAGTGCAAGATTTAAACCATGGAAGTCCAAAATCGGACGTAAGCCACCATCTTTTTTGGGCACAACTAAATATCGGCTGTAAAATCCTGACTCCATCTGTGTAGGGTTACCTTTTCTATAGCCCCTTTCTCTATGGGGGCATCCAAAAGAAAAGTCGGTAACACTTTAGAATAAGGTTTCATTAGTTAATGTTAGTTAACTACTTTCGTTAACGTGAACTAAGCAAGAACAATCCTTCTACAGCATTTATAAGTCTTAGTTCATGTTAATTTCAACATTTACTAATGCATTATTTAAATCAAAAGTTGTGCTTGTTAACATTAGTTAATGCACTGTGAATTACCATGAACTAACAATGAATAACTGTATTTTCATTAACTAACATTAACGAAGATGAATAAATACAGTAATAAATGTATTATTCATGGTTTATTCATGTTAATTAATACATTAACTAACATTAACTAATGGAACCTTATTCTAAAGTGTTACCGAAAAGTATTGTCCTTCTCTTTAATGTCAGTGAGAGTGAGCAATAGGTGGCACTCAACTGACACTAAACCTGCCATGGATCTGCCAATCGCTCAGAGCTGTGTGACATGGATGAGACGTGTCCATCACTCCACCTCTTACTGTCTCATCTGAACCAGATGCTGCTGTCGTCTCTTCATCCTAAGTGACCCCAGAGTCAGCGAGAACATCTAGAGAAAGACCAAAAGAAACAGAGAATTTAATTTTGGTAAAGTTTGTTCTGCTGGTTATTGTTTATATAATGAAGCATCTTCATTAAAAATTCATGAAGCTTTTATCAATCCGCTGATCAACCTGGAGATTAGTAGAGCATTGTGTTAGCACCGCAAGGTTGTGGGTTCGAATACCAGGGAAAACATTTTAGGTAAAAACTGTTAGCCTGAATGCACTGTAAGCCTCTTTGGATAAAAGCGTTGGCTAAATGCATAAATTTATAATTTATTTATAAATTTGAACCACTTCAGTGGTGTAGCCCACTACAAAAGTAATAAATCAATGCATGTACTTGTAAACTCTGTGTAAATGTTTTTCAGATAGTCGTGCTCATGGTGTCCAGGCACATGAAAGATTGAAGCAGACAGAGCAGCAGTCAGATTGTCCTGTACGTGTTCCCCTGCTCTTGCTTCAGGGTTGTGTGGTTCAGAGAGCCGTCATCATGATCTTCCTCATCCTGTTGCTCAACGACATCCCCATTGAGAAGAGTGAGCTTGTGAAGTGCAGCAGCAGAACTGTCTCAGCTGTGTTTATCCATTCATGTATTAATTGCTTGACTGAAAATTAATGTATTCACATCAAATGCATTTGTTTAACTAGTGTATATTCATGTATAGCTATGTCACAACAGAAAATAGGCTGAAGCCCCCTAAAAAAGGCCTAGCGACGCCCCTGGCGTGGTGAAGGCCCAAACATAGCACACACCTGTCATGAGTGTCTCCTCCTGTGATAAACCTGTCACACGGCTCGGCGCATCTTCTGAAACTCATCGTGTCCGCTGAAGTGGAGTAAACTGCTCTTAGAAATAAGTAACGTTAGCCGAGAACAACAAAAAAAAAAAAACGCTTTCTTCTGATGAAATGGCGCTAAGCACTCTGATTTAGCTCAATCACGTGTGCGTTGGGGCTGTTTAGAGCACAAAACAGTTACTTCAAATATTTCTATGAAATACATAATATGCTCTAATGTTTGCAAAAAAAATAAAAATCTGCAGATACATTCAAGCTTTTGTTCATTATCTGGCTCGGCTCGGTGTTCATCTTCAGTTCTCTCTTCACAGCAGTTCAGTCAGTGTACTGTTTGAGTAAATGAATTACTCCGGGATATTGGTTTTTGTTTTAACTCAGAGGGAGCGTTAGCCACATTAAAAAAGTTAACAGCTTAAGTAATTTGTGGATTAATGTGCATTGGAGACACAAACCATTTAAAACGATTCAGTTCGATTTGGTGAACTGGTTCAAGAAAATCCGGTTACATCGAGTGATTCGTTCAGGAACCGGATATCACAAACTGCTTTGTTTTGAACTCGCTCACAACACACACGGAAAAGACAATGCTAAAAAAAAGTCATAGTTTTTGCTATTTTTTACCAAAATGTTTTTCGATGCTTCAAAAATTCTAACTGACCCTCTAATGTCACATGGACTACTTTGATGATGTTTTTCTTACCTTTCTGGACATGGACAGTATACCGTACACACAGCTTCAATGGAGGGACTGAGAGCTCTCTGACCAAATCTAAAATATCTTAAACTGTGTTCCAAAGATGAATGGATGTCTTATGGGTTTGGAACAACATGAGTTATTGATGACATAATTTTCATTTTTCAGTGAACTAACCCTTTAAGTGTAAGGGAAACTTCAAACTAAAGGTGCAACAGGTGATGGTCTTCAGAAACATTTCTTATGTTGGGTTGAAAGTCTCTTCACATCCCTATAGCAATCATTAAAAAAGTTTAATGAGTTTTTTTTTTATTATTATCTCTCTCTCTCTCTCTTTCTTTTGTTAGAACATGTTATTAACTAACTTTCATTTTGCTGTCAACAAGTTTGCATAAAGGATCTGTCATTCAAACTATGTACACTTGTAACATTTTGAATTTCGGTGAAAACTTTCAAGCTTAAGTAAAGTGAGTCTTCACCAATTCTTCAGATGATACAGGCCAACAATTGTCAGAAGCTTTTGGATTGACAGAAGGACAAAAACATACTTTAATGCAAAATTGAAACATTTAAAACACTGAAACTGAAATGTTGGCACGAACAAATAATATTAGCTCCTTTATTAGTGACTGTCACTTATGACTATTTGTATAAATAAAGCTTTGTTGGTCTTGCTGTTTTTTCAGTCAATTCCTTATCTTAGATATGTTCGTCCATATTGAACAAACAGACCACATCTCCAAACAGAGAGCTGTTTACAGATGATATCTTCTTATACTTTCTGTCACTCTTTATCTATAGAATCAGGTTTACAGTTCGTGTACAGTATATTTATCATCCTCATGACTTAAACACACTTGACATTAAGTATAAAAGCAGGACTCTTTCTAGAGCCTCATGGAATCTTTACTCCGAAGGATCTGAAGAACCAAGGTGAGTTTTTGGCACATCAGCCTGCTGAATAACAATTCATGCTTAAATTATTTATTTATTTAACTACTATTATTTTTATTTTTTTTAAGATAACATTGAGAATCCACAGTGAGCAGTGCTTATGAATTTTCAGGTTCATTATGGCAATGCTGAGATGTCTTCTGCTTCTTATCACTATTTATTCCATGATTAATGCGGAAGGTAACCAACACTTTTATTTACAATTGTAAAAAAAAAAAAAAAAAAAAAAAAAAAAGAAGTCATTCTGTTTTCTGCCAAATCTTTTAGATGCTTCATTACAAAGGGGTGGACAGGAAATGTACGATATGATTGAACTGAATTAAAATACTATATACTGGGTTTATTAAAAGAACCCTAAATTTGTATTTATTTTTTTAAGATGAAAATTGCCCCAATGGATGGACACATTTTGGAGTTAAATGCTACAAGTACTTCTCTGAGGCATTTAACTGGATCACTGTGGAGGTAATGCGTTGTAAGAGTGTAAGAAATGTCTATTTATTTAGTTAGTTTACTGCAAATTAATATGACAAAACAAATAATCAACCAGAACTTTGTCTTGAATACTTTAACTGAATGTGGATTGACAATGTAACATCTGTCTCTTTAGAGATTCTGTCAAACGTATGATGCAAATCTTGCTTCTGTGCATAATAAATTGGACAATGATCATCTGCTGAGCCTGGTGCCTTCTTTCACACGTTTTTGGGTTGGCGCTCAGGATGGAGAACAAGTAGTGGCTTGTTTTTTTGTTTTTTTTTAATAAATTACTTTTTAGCATGGCCTAAAGGGATAAACATGAGAAAAGATTGTTTGACTTCTTAAAAGCTAAACTATAATTGCTTTCTTTTTGTGGTCCTTCAGTATTTTGTAATGACTCTCTTCACTCATTAGGAAGGACAGTGGATTTGGAGCGATGGAAGTCACTTTAATTACACCAGCTGGTGTTCTGGAGAACCTAACAATGTAGGAAATGAAGAGCACTGCCTGGAGCTGGCCTATAGCTGTAAGAATGCATTAGCTTTATTAATAATTGTTTATCCTATAATGTCATATCATACTGTAATATAAAATCATTTTATCATAATATTTTATTTTGACTTTCACACCACTATAATGTGTCACAGTGTCTGGTCTGTGTTTCCCTGGGTGTCCACTAGAGGTCTCACTTCCCCGTGTCACCCTACTCCAGTAATTGCAATTCACATAAACCTTTATCTGGAATAATCACTGTTCATTGCACACAGCTGTTCCCACCCACATTGTTTGCACCTGTCTATACATTCCTGGTTTGTTTCTGTAATTGTTATGGAGTCCTTGTTTCATGTCACCCTGTGTTTCGTGTTTCCTTTCGGACATTTATGTTTCTTGTTTTGACTGCTTACCTGGATTTTGACCTTTGCCTGGCTGATTTATGATTCTGAATAACCCAATAAACACTGCTACTGGATCTCCCTGTTTGTGTGTGCGTTTTGTGACATAGTGATCCGAATAAATTACTTTTTTCCACCCTGCAGCTAACAATTGCTGGAACGATCTGACATGTTCAGTACAACTTGCCTTTGTTTGTGCAAAAAAGATCCAAGATCACAAGAAGTCATCCTACTCCATTGTTACATGATTGTACATACATTTACATTTTCTGGTCTAATCCTTTACAAAACATCTTAATTTAAAATAAAAGGGGTACAATATTACTCCAAGATTTACTCTTACCATTTCATTTACTAAAAAAATGAAATGGGCAAATTCTGACAGTAATGTACCATTTTCCATTAAAACAGTAATGTAGTATAGAAAACAATGCATTCTGGGCCATAATTTTCATGGTAAGAATTTATAAAATTACAAAAATTGTGAATATGTGACCCTGTACTACAAAACCAGCCTTCAGTCGCTGGGGTATATTTTTAGCAATTATTTTATTCATCTTATTATTTATTCAGCTTTCAGATGGTGTATAAATCTCAATTTTGAAAAACTGACACAAATAGACAGGTTTTGTGGTCCATGGTCACATATTGTCATTGAATTATGCCATCACCAGGCTTACTACAAATATGCTGTTGGTGACAAACATTTATTATGAACAGCTGCAAAGTTTTAATAAATATATATATAAATATATACAAAAGACTAAAGAAGTCATTAGGTTTTAAAGCCTTTTTTCAAACTGTGAGAGATTACAAATGTTTCTCACATAGGTTTTCATTTATATGTTTTTTTTTAATCGTATGTAGATACAAAAGATCAGTATCTCATAATTTTAATGAACTTATGAGGCACAGATAAAGGTCATTTGGAAATTACATTAGCAAAAAAGTAAGATCAGTGTTACAAACCAAATTGTGACAGCAAAGTGAATTAAACACTACTGTATTAAATATTAGAACAACATAATTTTTTGGGTGAATACTGGGTGTTGATTATTGTGGTATTCTGTCTTTTTGCATCGCCTCATTGTTTTCATTTGCACTTTTTGTTGCGCCTTTTGGTCGCCAGAGGGCGTGTTGTGTTGTGTTGTGTTTTTCCTTTGTCTGTTTGCAAGGCGGAGAGGAGCAGCATGTGCAGTGGGTTACCTCCTGTTATGAGTTGACTGATTAAAGCTTAGGTCTCAAGTCTCAAACTCAGGCTTTTGTTCCAACTCTGCTCCCACACACATACCATGTACAGTAGTTTTCAAATAGGCCTGAAGGACTTGCTGGATCAGGTGTGTTTAATTAGGGTTGGAGCTATACTCTGCAGGGCTCTGACCCTCCAGAAATTGAGTTCTGACGGCCCAAGATTAAAAGATCTCTATCTTCCCTGAGTTCTACAACAACAGATATTGAGGTTTTTTTTTATATATATATATATATACATACTTTATCTTTTGTTGTTTTCTTTTCTTTTCCCTTGAGTATAAATTACTTTAATAAATTGTTATTTTGAGTTAACTTTGTGCGTGGCCTCCCCATTTATGTTCGGCTGCCCAGATCCTGGTAGTTTGTAACATGATTAATTTGTATTAAACGACTGATCATCAGCCTATATAAACAATGGCAACACTCTTCACATAATGAATATTGTTTATACAGAAACTTGTGGTTTAATAAAAGTTTTGTTTGTTTAAGAGTGTTTCAACAATGCCTTCCTAATGTGTTTCCATGCCTGAGAACCTGTCTTTAATGGTGGATTAATTTTTTATTTTATTTTTTTATTTAAATTTCATCCCAGAGCCATTGGAGTTTGAGTTATAACTTTTATAAGTACTTATAAAATATAAAAGTATTAATGAGTACTAATGAGTAAAAATGTTCCTTGTAATTTCTTGCACCGAACACACACAAAAAAGACAACTCTGATACACATCTATATTCATCATTAACAACTAGTTATTCATTAAATAAGTAGTAACTTAGAATAGGCTAACATACGGTGTCCAAGACAGCTCAGCATGTTGCAGCTTCAGAAAATGCATGCAAATAGAAAAAGCACAAGCAAATTGAGAAAAAATCTTTATCAGTTTGACACCACATGTGCTGCCAATACCAAATAAAAAAAAACATACCGCAAATACAACACAAACAAATAAAGAAGTGCACTGCAAAACAGAAACACACTGCAAAAGCTCACAACACAAATAAAGAAACGCACAAGAGCCAAGGTTTTTTTTTGGGGGGGGGGGCATATTGAGTACCATTTGTAGAACGACAGATGTGCAAATACCATGTTTAATCTACTGTTAATAGTCAATCCGTGGTTAATTTGTGGCATGGTTTAACTCGTATAACCTTATATATATTAATTAATTAATTAATATTAATAGTTAAACCATATGGTTAATTTTTGTAAGGGATATTGTAAAGGTATGCTAGCCAGCTTACATAACCCTTCACAGTTAAAGTACTTGTGTATTTTGTAAGCTTATTTAGGCTAACAATATAAAAAAAGCTAAGGAATCATATGACCAGGATGTTAAAAAAACAAAAAACTCAACTTTGAGAGCAAACATTGATAAAAATGTCTCAGCCATGATCATCACTTTGTGTGTCTCTTAAATATACATTTATGCATTTAGCAGACACTTTTATCCAAAGCAACTTACAGTGCATTCAGGATATCATTATTTTATTTTTATTTTTTTTACCAGTATGTGTATTCCTTGGGAATAGAATCCACAACCTTTTGAGCTGTTAGAGTAATAAATTGCTCTGCCACTGAGCCACAGGGACGACTATTGACATAACCCATGTCCCCATTTTTCAAAACGCTTATAAACCATACAGAATGAGTTTTTTGAGAAAGTAAAAATGCTAAAGTTTCCTGTGAGGGTTAGGGTTAGGTGTAGGGTTGGTGAAGGGTTTTTTGCAGTGCATTGAGCTCTTACCGTACTAAAGACGCTGATATATTGTGACTGGTTTTTAGTCTTTAAACATAAGGCAAAGTATTGTTTGACTTCATAAAAGCTGAACTCTAATGACCTGCTTTTTGTAGTCTGAGTACTTTGTAATGACTCTCTTCACTCATTAGGAAGGACAGTGGATTTGGAGCGATGGAAGTCATTTTGACTACCGCAACTGGTGTTCTGGAGAACCGAACAATTCAGGAAATACAAAGAACTGCCCGGACCTGGCCTCTAGCTATAAGAATGCAGTTTTATTTATTTCATTAACTATTCACAGTCCTATAATCAATCCTATAATGTCATATCATACAGTAACATAAAATGGGTTATTTGAAAGTCAGAAAAAACCTTAAATTGAATGTACTATTTTATTTTGATACTAACACATGATTAGAATAATTTTATTTTGTTAATAGATTTATTTTTGACAATTATTTTCACTCCCTGCAGCTAACCGTTCCTGGAATGATCTGACCTGTTCAGATCGAGTTGCCTTTGTTTGTGCTAAAAACTTGTGAGATCACATGCAGTCATCCTGCTCCACAATTATGTGATTGTACATACATTTAAATTTTCTGATCTTATACTTTATCAATAATGTTAATCTTAAATTAAACTTGTATCTCGTATCCAGACTTGAATCTTTTCTCAATACCTAACTTAAAACACTCATACTGTATAATCAGTAAAAGAATTGATGAAACATATCTTGTATTTTTGGTTGCCTGCTAAATTGCTGCTGGTCTTTATATGTTAATATTAACAAATAATATGATCTACATTAGTGTCTATAAGACTATAAGAATAAAAAAAACTTTGTTAGTCTTGCTGGGTTTTCCTGTGAATTCAGACCTATTCTTTTGTAAAAAAAAAAAAAAAAAAACAACCCCACAAAAATATCCCGGCACCCTGTTTTCAGGGGGTTGTTTTCACATGATATCTTCTCATACTACATATCAAAATTGCAATTTAGCTGTATTCTATATAGGCAAATTTAATTTAATACTGTGGAATACTATATGGGAATGTAATTTATTATTTTGACAGTTACAGGAGACAAAATTAGAAACATCTACCACAATACAATGAAACTGTGTGAGCTTTACATCTTAACTGAAAAAAAGTGCTATTTTTGCACAAACCATCAGTGATGTTCCCCTTCTCCACTGCAACATGTAATAAAAGAAGTTTAATCAAGTAGTTTGCATAATGAAAATAATCTGCATTTAGCTTACAAGAAAATACGAACATTTTGGGGGATTTGTGTTTCAATCCCCACCACCAATCCCCCAAAATAAGAAAACTCAGTCATTATTTACTCACGCTGGAGTTGTTCAAAGATTGTTTATACTTTTTAGGAGTTAACTATTTCTTTAACAAATAAACATGGCAACAGAAGTAAAACAGAAAAATAAATAAAGTTGGTACTGTACATATTATAACCGGTCAATGAATTGTCAGGTTGTTACAAACACGCCAGGTTCCACCTCCACTCAATCACTACGCACGCCCTCACTGGAATACTGATCACATCCACCTGATCCTCATCACCACCCAATCACCTCAGCACCATAAAAACCACACACGCACTCATTCGATGTCCGGTCACGTTCGCGACAAGGTCTTTCCTGTACGCTAACTCTAAGGACTAACTCCTCTTCTACTTCCCTTTCTCCAGCGATTCTCCGAAGATCCAGATCCCCAGTGTGTGTGGTTCCCCTTCACCCCTGGACGTCTTCACCCAGCCTGCACGGATCCCTCCTCTCACTCCTCCTTCACTACCTGCTCCTCTGCTTGTGTCTGTTCAATAAACCATTCTATCTGTTACTACTCAGCCTCCCGAGTGATCCGTAACACAGGTACTGCATTTCAAAATTCAAAAGGATAGTGATACTACATATTAATTTCTGAATCATGTATACTTTTTATATTACACTTTTTGCTTAAAACTGTATATTTTAATGATACAGTATATTTTAACTATTGCTCTCCGAGCAACACACAGCGACATTTCATTTCTTAATCCATGTTTCGAATGAATTTGTTGAACCATTTGGCGCGTTGAACTATTGGCATATGCGTTGGCTTTGAAGTGCTGCTGCACAGACCGATCGGTGTGTGAGATCAAAGTACCGCGAGAGGAGCCTCTTTGCCAAAATGGTCTACGCAACAGGAGAGACTTAAGTCGTAATACTTCTCATATAAGAAATAACAAAGACAAAAGCATATGATTAAGACAACAAATACCTTACAGTGTGTGTGTGCAGCTATACAGTATTTTACAGAAAAGAATGTGAGCATCTAGGTGATTCCTTTCATGGGACGTCCATGATTAGATCAAGACAATGCCATCTCTCATTCTGCATGTGCTACAACAACGTGGTTTCATAGAGACCGAGTGAATGTGTTAGCCTACCTGAAGTCCAGATTGGTCATGTGACGATCAGAGGCCCAGTGAAATGCAGGAGACGATAGCTCAATAGCAGTATGGGTTTATTGGGTAATCCAAAGAGAAATGAACAAGCAGGGGTCAAAACCAAAAATCCGTCCAAACAGGAACTCAGAATATGAGGAACTCGAGGAAACTGGATAATGGAAGGAAAGGACTCCATGAAGACAAACGGGAAAAGACTGGTTAATATAGGGAGGTTAATGACTAACAAGTGAAGACACCTGAGTGCAATTAATCGGAGTGCAATTACTGCGATGAAGGGACAAGGCTTTGCGGGAATTGTAGTGCCTATGGTGAGGAGAAATGAGACCACTAGTGGACACCGATGGAAACCGAGACCAGACATCGTGACATTACCCCTCTCCTCCACGGAGCAGCTACCAGATGCTCAACCCGAACCCAGGAAGAAACCAAGGAACGCCGAGACCAGGAGGGAGGTGGAGGGGCGGAAAAATGGGGAAACCGAGACAAGAAGTGCAAACACAAAAACAAGGAGCCCAGGAGGGAGGTGGACATGCACACACAGAGCGCTTGCTGAAAGATGCGAAGCTGAAGCCAGCTGTGTGGCAAGTGCCTTTATAGCTTCCTGCTCTTCCGTTGGACAGATTGCACAGGATATTTAGAGTTGTTCTTGCCAAAGGCATTCCCCAAAAGCGTTCAACGCAGCGTCTCGTTCCTTAAGAGGAACAAATATTCTTACTACAGTACGTAGTAGCTATATGCCACATCAAAGAATTGACTGGTACTGTGTGTAGGAGGTCAAGAGGGCAAAGATACCACAAATTAATTTCAGAGTCATATATGTTGTTTAATTTTATTTACTACTTTTTATTTTAATGTTAGGGGGAAAATCTAAAATTTTGCGTTTTAACTTTTTAGCTTTGATTGAAGATGATGTCATCATTTAAAAAGCCAAGAAACTCTATGATATGCAGAAAGAAGACTTGCCATTTTCAGCATTAGAAGTACATCTCAGTCACAGACAGCCTCTGTAAATGGACTCTTTCTGAATGCATAATAAATAAAAGATTTTTTTCAAATACCAGCTCATATTACCCAGTGATCCAATATTTGAATTTACACTCTTCCACAGATTCAAGATAGCAGATCATCGATATAGGTGTTTCATTACCTATTTACTTGAACGATCACATTTCTGTGGAAGAAAACATTTATTGCCAAAGACTCACATCCTGTATCATCCTCGTGACTTATACTCACTTGACATTAAGTAACATATAAAAAGGACCCTTTCTAGAGCTTCACAAAATCTTCACTGAAAGTCTGAAGGCAACAATCTGAAAACTGAGTTTTTGACACATCGACCTGCTGAATAACTATTATACTTAAAGCTTCTTTATGATAAATCAAGAATCCACTGTTCAGAATATGACTGAAGACATTTAAAGCTTTTCCGGCTTATTAATTTTAGGGTTCATTATGGCAGGGCTGAGAAGTCTTCTGCTTCTTTTCATCATGTATTCTGTGGTGAATGCAAATGGTAAGCAATTTATTTATTTACCATTGTGAAAACACCTTTTTTTTTTTTATTATTCCAGATTAAGATCTTTAAAGTCATCGTCAAGTCTAGTCACCTTTAAGTAAAGCTTTATACTTATAAAGTGTAATTATAGAAAAACAGATGGTGGAAAAGCATCTCTAAAAAGATTGTTTTCTGCCAAATCTTTGGACAGGAAATGTATAATATGATTGAACTGAATTTTGTAATGATTAATGAGGTTTCTGCAGTGTGTGAAGACTATATACCGTGTTTATTACAAGAACCTTAATGTTTATGTATTGTTTAGATGAAAAATGCCCCAATGGATGGACACATTTTGGAGTCAGATGCTTCAAGTACTTCCCTCAGACAGTTAACTGGATCACTGCGGAGGTAATTGATTGCTCAAACTGATTTTTGCTACGCATACAGTATGCTTCCATACAATACACTTTCATATTAAAATTTTTTTTAAAGTATTAATATTTTTACTGAAAAAAACGTTAGCCTAAACTAGATTTTCTCCAAATAATAAATAATTATAAATAAGTATTAAGCAAATAATCAACCAGACATAAAAAAAAAATAATAATAATAATAAAAAGATAGTGGATTAACAATGTAACAATGTCTCTTTAGAGAAACTGTCAAACCTATGATGCAAACCTTGCATCTGTTCATAATAAACTGGAAAATGATCTCCTACTGAGCATGGTGCCTTCTGACACACGTTTTTGGGTTGGCGCTCAGGATGGTGAACAAGTAAGTTGTTCTGCCTTTTTATTTATTTTTTAAAGATGACATAAGTATGGCCTAAAGAGACTGATATGGTTAGATTGTTTTTTTTAATATTTAAACATGAGGTAAAGTATTAAACACTCAATAATTACCTTCTTTTTGTAGTCTGAGTACTTTGTCATGACTCTTTTCACTCATTAGGAAGGACAGTGGATTTGGAGCGATGGAAGTCCCTTTGACTACACCAGCTGGTGCTCTGGAGAACCTACCAATGGAGGAAATATAGAAAACTGCCTGGAGCTGGCCTGGACCTGTAAGAAAGCACTGATTTTATTAATACTTTCAATAATTATTCACATCCTATAATCAATCCTATAATGTCATATACAGTAACATAAAATGGCTTATTTGGAAATCACAAAATGCCTTAAGTTGAACATTTTATTTTATTTTGACTCTCACACCATATAATGATCAGAATAACTAAATTTTTCCACCCTACAGCTAACCGTTGCTGGAACGATCTGACATGTTCAGCACAAATTGCCTTTGTTTGTGCTAAAAACCTGTGAGATCACATGCAGTCATCCTGCTCCACTCCACGTGATTGTGCTACATACATTTACATTTTCTGATCTTATCCTTTATAAAACATGTTAATCTGAAATTAAACTTGCATCTTTTCTCAGTATCTTTTCTAAAACACCACTCTAAATAAATAAAATAATTGACAAAGCATATATTGTGTGTTGTGGAGTTTCATTAAAATCATGTATTAAAACATAAGAATATTGTGCAGCAAAAATGTAGAATATGGTTATTAGAATGACACTGTATGGTGTCATCATCGGGCTTAGAAATATGTTGGTGCTCCAATGACTTGCAAACAAAAATCTTATGAACCGTTACTAAGTTTCAAAAAATATATACAAAAGACTAAATCAGACTTCAGCAGATTTCCACAGATATGTTTCTCAGACATCTATGGAAGTGTTTTTTTTACAATGTTGATAACAGAAAGAAAAAAAAATGCACCACTCCTGGGAAGGTTTAACACCGTTTCAAATTTCTCCATTTGTGGATAATGGCTCTGACTGTGATTCACTGTAGTCCCAAAGCCTTAGAAATGGCTTTATAACCCTTTCCAGACTGATACGTGTCAACTATTTTGTTTCTCAGTTCTTGAATTTCTTTAGATCGCGACATGATGTGTTGCTTTTTAAACCCTAAAAAGAGCTAATATTGACCAAAGCCCATTAGCAAATGGCAATTGCTAAAAACCTATGTCCTCGAAATCCTAGAAATTTCAAATGACCAGTTTCTCATGTCATTGAACCTTTGTAAAATAACATGATGAAATAACTTCCTCTCAGAGCGTGAGACAAGATGATGAGACAAGATTTCAATTTTCCAAATTCAAGATCAGGATTCATAATAAAACCAGTCTGGGTGTCCCTGAATCGACTACATATCAACTTGACCACCTGGCGTCATTAGAGCATGTCTGCTGCATGATTGAGCTTCCACTTAAACTGAATTCAGTATTTCCTGCAACTCAAGGCAACTGATATGCCACTACAGTCAAGGTCCTTTCCAGGAGCCCTCCTGCCCATAGAAAAAAAAGAAATCACTGTAATGCAGCAGGTGTACTGCATGTGATGTATGCTGTTACTTGCCACTAGGTGGAGACCTGTACATGTATCTTTGTTATGACAAGTAAAGCAGAACAAGTAGGACATGTGAACAACTCTTGGTGTATTTTCTCTTTATTATATTTTGGTTCTTTCTAAGCGTTAAGCCTAAACAGCTAGCTAGGAGTTACCATAAGACATTACACTGCACACTATTTGCATGGTTTCATATTTATTATTCTGACAAAACTAAAACAAACAGGTCAGTCATGAAAATTTTATTAAATCTTTAACAAGTCACACACTAGTTGAAGCACTGAAGCTTTTAGTGATTTAAGAAAACAAATCTGATATCTGATTTGGCTTGGATACGAAGTACAGCATTAGTAAGCAACATTTTAACAATAAAACAGCATAAGATGCAGGTTAATTCAATTGCAAGTTCTAAAAGTTATTCATAATTTAGAAATGGTTACAGGGAGTTTCAGAAATGTAAAATCTAGCAAAATATCAAGACTCAAAGAATCAAAACATTGTCAAAACTAGCAAACCTCCATAGAACAGTTGTCAGATATATTATACAATAATTATTATTGCAGATTTGATGTAATTTCATATAATATCCTCTAGTCAACAGAGCTCTCAAATAAACTCAGCAAGTTCTGCCTGAGCAGCAGTCAGACGATCCAAGCGAGCCCGTAGATCTTTGCGTCTTTTGCTGACATCAGAGTCCTCAAAGAGGAGCTCACTCACATTTGCCCCATCCAATAAACCTAAAATGTCAGTAGACAAGAGCTCAGCAGTTTCCTTCAGCATGAAAAGGGAAATCATCATGGGCAGTTGGTCAGCCATCCTCTGAACTACAATCTGAAAGAAAACAATGAGATATGAGATCTTAAGTTACTTCCAAACACCACAAGGACTGCATTGTAATTTGTTACAGAAACCTAGGCATATCTACCTCATAATGTGCCTCCAGCATATGACTGTACTTGCACTTTTTGTCAAACATAGGTAACTCTTCTTCTGAAAACTTATCATTGGCAATCTCACTCAAGATCTTCAGGAAGATGGGATCTTGACTGTAGATTAAGTTTTCCATTTCAAACTGCTCTGAGATCCGTTGCTCTGCCTTCTCTTGCTGACTTGACAGAATGTTTTCGATTTTACTCTATAGAGACGAGTGAAAGACAGAGTAAAGAAAACTCAATCAAACTGTATTAAAAGTGCGCAATATTTGCTATTAATCATGATAAATATATACCACAGTTATGTTTTTAAGGACAGGGTAGTTCCGGAAACAATGATTGACCACGTCAAGTAAATGTTTGAGGGTGATGCCTTCAGGAGAAATGCATAAATCAAGAAAACAAACAGCCACATGTGCTAAAATTAGTAAAGTTATTCAGAACTAGAACATCTTTAAACACAAAGTTGTGTGATGTACCTTTCATGCCTCTGAGTAAGTCATTGGCTGGTTCCTTAAGTTTGACCACATGTTTCTGAAGGACAGTCTCAAACACTTTGTAGTTACTGAAGCCAGGCAGTTCCCTCCCTCTGTTTTGCTGGCTCACCGCCTTTGAATCAGAAACTTTTTTGGAAACCAGATGATTTCTTATGAAATGAATTACTCACTTTTTCCATTTTCATTAGAACTTAAAGCAAAACTACAGTGAAATCAAATATATGTTTCTTCAAATTGAAAATACACTCACAGGGTGTCTTTGTACTGTTAAGATGATCATTCCACTCCTTGAATTCAGCACGAAGCTGTGCAAACAAATTTCCCTCCAAGATCAGCTCTCCTAATGATAAGGAGTTGATTTGATCATTGAATCTTTTTAAGGTCTGTGAGGGGAAAAGATTACATTTGTTTTATGATTCTGTTATGTTACCATCAAACAGCAAAAGCATACATTATCAGCAAATAAATTTTAGACAGTACCATAAACAGAGTATAGCTTGCTAATGCTGTGGTAGTTTTGCAGTACCTAATCTTCAAAATATACATGGTGCCATAATATTTTCCAAACAATTGCACCATAAAGCCTGAGACTTAATATTCTCACATATGTTTGGCTTACTTCCATAGATCGTCTCCCTATTGAAGAGGCAAATGACTCCCAAGACCCCCCTCAGTGAACACCCCAAGTGTTTTGTGCAATACTCTGCAAATTCACCAATGATCTATATAATAAGTATAAGTAGTAAGTATAAATAATAAGTAATAAGTGATGATCCAGTTGACTTTTAGAAATGCACTAGCAAACTTCCTTAAGCACTTAACCTCGGGGGAATCCCTACATCCATTTTGAAGTGCATTCTACTTCGTCAAGTAGATGAGGAAAGTTTACATGGACAGGAGGGAGAGAGTCTGCTTTATATTCACGCTATAGACCACAATGCAACACAACTATGACATCATCGAAGAACGTGTTTAATTAATACCCACCCCAACAACTCTATAATATATTTAAAAAAGAAATTACATTTATAACAGCCCAAGCATATATATAGAAGGCTACACCACACACATTTGTAAGGGGAAAAATGTAAACCATATACCAACTCCATATTGGATTCTAAGTGATCAAAGTGTTAGGATGTTCCAATTCAGCACTGTAAAAAAAAAAAAGAAAAGTTGTGTCAACTTTAAAAAAATAAGGCAACTTATCGTAAGCACTTTTTAAAATAAACTTTCAACTTCAAATAATAACTTAATATCACAAGTTGTCACAACATAAATAAATGGAAGCATTTGGGTAGCAATATTCAATTTGGGATGTAATATGCAAAATGACAAAGCAATATGTAAAATGACAATGCATTTCTGTATTAACATTTACATTTTCCAATACATTTGTGCAACGTTTGGTGCAAAATGAAAATTAAAATTAAATTACATAATTTTAATTTGCCATTTCATACACCAGTTTAATATGTAAAATGAGTACTAATTTTCACGCTTTATAAGTTGCAAAATTAAAATTAAAATGTATTACAGAAATGATTAGATATGTCTAACATGTTCAAGCAAAAACTGTGGCAAAATGATCATTGAAATGCTATTTTTCTTTAATGCGTTAACACTCACAGTCAAGACACTTAGGGCCGTTACATAGTCAACACGAGAAATGCAAGCAAGCAACGCAAGCGACATGCTCCCTTTCATAGTGGACGCAAGTGTCACGGGCGATGCGTATATGCAATACAACGCTCACGCAACAGGGGGTAGTAGAGTCGGGTGATATTAGTAGAGTCGGGTCGCGTGATATTCAGATCACAATGGCAACTGAAGAGGAGTGTATTCTGTTGCTGATTTTACATCGGCGGCAACAAAGGCAACGCAGAGATGCGTTGACAATGAAATGGCCCTTACAACTGCATTTTCATTCAATGTCCCGCAATGAATGTAGCAAAATTCAATGTGCACATTGAAAATGCATTCCGAGCCGATCGTCTCCGCCCCCTCCCGCCATGTCAATCACTGCGTGAACAAGGCGGGGCTTGCAGAAGGTCAAGAGACTCAAATCTCAAGAAGAGGATTCAAGTGAGATAACATGGACAAGACGTTTGGCCCGTGTTTTGATCATTTCGGTTTATGGCTTCAATATTTCATTTGCACTTGTGGGCGGAGCTGAAACGCTGCTTTCATTTGATTGGTCGAATCCCTCCACCTTCAGCTCGGTCTTTTCATTCTTTCAGACAGAATAAGAGTCAGTGCGAGTGAAGCACTGTAATGTCTGAAAAATCAGGGTATCTTCCGTCCATTCTAAATCCGTTTTCAATTAAAAAACAGATAACGAAAAGACTCAAAAGGATTCAAGTGAGAGAATTCAATGAGGAGAAATTGAAAAATGGCTCGTTTTTTCATTATTCCATTTAGTTTAACAAACGGAAAACAAGATTTTGGCTCGATTTCTCATTTTGTCGTTTGGGGTTTAAAAATAGGTTTATGACTTCAATATTTAATTCACACTTATGGGAGGCGCTGAAACGCTGCTTTCATCTGACTGGTCGAATCGCTCCGCCTTTAACTTGGTCTTTCATTCTTTCAGGCAGAATAAGAGTTTTGTAAGAGTAATATCTGAAACCACAGCTAATTGTTAATTTGCATACTATTTGAAACAGATGTGTCTGGGCACATAATTTGTGCTGCTGTAACTTGCAAATGACCCCTTTAAAATATTTCTAGGTTATAGTATTGTATGAATATTGTCCCACTGATAAATACAGTGCAAATAGTTCTGTCTCTTTGGATAAAAGTGAAGTGGAAATAAAAATCAATAATAGACTGAACAGTTCCATGTCTGTAACATTTACCACTCTCATATTTTAAGTCCTAAGGCACCAGGTATATGTGTGTGTGACATTAATAAATAATTGTAAAAATTAATATAGTTACATTTCTAAATAAAAATAGTAAAATTAGCTCTATGCTTCTCAGTGCTCCTGTAGCCTACCCCAGAGCGCCCTCTCGCGGCTGTATAAATTGTTTCTGAATAAATGTGACTTATAGTCCAGTGCAACTTATGTTTATGTTTCTGTTTTATGTTTATGTTTTTTTCCTCGTCATGACGTATTTTTGGACTGATGCGACTTATACCGAAAAATACGAATAACATTATTATTATTATTTATTATGAGAGTAATTGACACAGACTAGAACTTTAATGTTTCACCAAATTCAGCTCAGATCTTCAGACTCGTCTGACTCATGTTGCTGTATAATAACTGGCCAGACTTACGCCCGTTTCACAAATACTCCGTCTGCGGTGCGTATGCGTTGCATAATTTTTTACGCACCCATGTTAACGGATTCCAGCATTCACACTGCATGCGGTTTTGGTCTGTCAGTGCGTTCCAGGAGCGGTGCGTCTGCAGCATTGCGGCGATCGTTTACGTACCGAGTCTATTTTTGCTGTGCTGCGTGCGCTGAATTAAAGTGACAGCGCATTGTTCGCGGTAAAAATGAACATGGACTGACAAGGAAATGCAGTCATTTCACAATAATTGTATGCTAATTAAAGCCTACTTTTTTTCACACGCAACACATGAAATTTGGCTTGATTTAAAACAAGAAAAAGAGCAACTTTAGAGAAACAAGTCAACATTATATATGCACTTTTATAGAGGCAGTAAAACAAAGTTATTTAAGACCCGTTGGATTGCGTGTAATAAAGATTTAAATTCAAAAGGCTTAAACTGACGCGGATTAGTAGCGGACTGCACACGCGTCCTGTGTGAAAGCACAATGAGATTGCTGCTTCAGCACAACATATGTAACGCACACGGACTGCAGACCCACTGTAGACGGATAATATGTGAAACAGGAGTTACCTTCCCAAAAAATCCTATTTAATTTTATTTCATAAATTTAACTATATGTATTTCCACTTCACTGTTATCCAAGGAGAAAGAACTATTTGCACTGTTTTTATCAGTGGGACAATATTTATACAATACAGTACTATATACAACCTAGAAATAATTTAACGGGGTCACTTGCAAGTCGCAGCAGCACGAATTATGTGTCCAGCTACATCTGATTAAAATATTATGCTAATTAACAGTGAGTGTAGTTTCAGACATTACAGTGCTTCACTGCACTGACTCTTATTCTGTCTGGAAGAATGAAAAGACTGAGCTGAAGGTGGAGCGATTCGACCAATCAGATGAAAGCAGCGTTTTAGCTCCGCCCACAGGTGCGAATGAAATATTGAAGCCATAAACTGAAATGATCAAAACGTACACAGGCCAACTGTCTTGTCCATGTTCTCTCACTTAAATCCTCTTCTTGATATTTGAGTCTCTTGACCTTCTGCAAGCCCTGCTTTGTTCACGCTGTGATTGACATGGCGCGAGGGGGCGAAGACGTGATCGGCTCGGAATGCATTTTCAATGTGCACATTGAATTTTGCTACATTCATTGCGGGACATTGAATGAAAATGCAATCGTCAGTGTCTTGACTGTGAGTGTTAATGCATTAAAGAAAAATAGCATTTAAATGATCATTTTGCCACAGTTTTTGCTTGAACATGTTAGACATATCTAATCAATTCTGTAATACATTTTAATTTTAATTTTGCAACTTATAAAGCGTTAAAATTAGTATTCATTTTACATATTAAACTGGTGTATGAAATGGCAAATTAAAATTATGTAATTTAATTTTCATTTCCATTTTGCACCAAACTTTGCACAAATGTATTGGAAAATGTAAAGGTAAATACAGAAATGCATTTTCATTTTACATATTGCATTGTCATTTTGCATATTACATCCCAAATTAAATATTGCTACCCAAATGCTTCCATTTATTTATGTTGTGACAACTTGTGATATTAAGTTATTATTTGAAATTGGGTGGACTTTTAGTCCACGTTTGTTAAGTTTACTCAAAATAGTGCTTGCGATAAATTGTCTTATTTTTTTGAGGTGAAGCAACTTTGAGCCTATTCCAAGGGTTCCCAGTAGTGGGCACTCATGCAACGTAATCAATTAAGTACATCCGAGTAAAGGAGATGGTGATTGCTTATTGCATTCTAAACTACCATTAGATGGTGAGGCCACTGCAAGTGTTCGAGTGGCCATACTGCTATTAATCCATATAGCATCATGAGCAATCTTCATAGATCAGTAAAATTCACTCATATTCATTCATTTCATTATCCATAACCTTATATGTAAATAATCGTTATATTTTTTTATATATATATTATGACTTAACCAGTCCATTTTTAAGATTTTTATTCTTACATTTTATTGTTCTTGTCTTGTTCTTATATATGTATATAGGAAGCATCATTACTAAGAAAAAATATGTGTGCACTTGGCAATAAGCTCTTTCTACGATTGACACTGAATTTAAATATAACTTTGATTCAAATTATATTTGGGTGGTGCAAGGCATTCACTCAGTTCTCTTTGAAAATGAAGGCTAATAGATTTTAGCAAAAATGCTTTGTAATGTAGCATGAAAGTAAAGAAATGTATATATAGATTCAAAACTATGAAAACGTTTTGTATGAATTTCTATATTTAGTGCAATGATCAAAAATGTACACAAAATTACTGTATCGTAACAACTGTATAAACACTCTATAAAAAAGGTGCTGCACGATGCCATAGAAGAACCTTTTAAAAGCACCTTTTTGGAAAGAGAGTTCATCTCCCCTAACAGAGAAATACAGGAGGAGGAGAAAATCAGAACAAATAGAGTGGAAATTCAGCTTGAAAACACTAATTCAGAGAAGCAAGCAGATTTGTAGAAGTCATCAGCATGAAGTGATGATGTGAGATCCTACTTGAGTAAGAAAATGTTTGGCTGCCTTAGGGTCTTGTGGAGGTCCGCCCTCACACTCCTTGAGCTCATTCCTTGTGTCCCACAGATGCTTTTTTACCTGCTCATCAAGCTCTGGCAGGAATTTCTGACAAAGATGGGTAAGATTTAATATTAAAGATATTATTTAATATTTAAGATATTAATATTAGTTTAGATTTAATAAGTCTCTCAATTCATCCTGACACAATGTTCACTGTACAACTAATTCATGCTGAGTTTAAAAGACCTGAGAAATTTAGAAACTTACTTTGATATGATCAACAAGTTCCTGAGTAAGTTTGATGGCAAGACATTTAATAGTTGCTTTATCTTCATCCAAGAGGCATCTGTATAAAAAATAATAATAATAAAAAAAAAAGTCACTTTTATTTAATACCTTAACCAAAATTAGTGACACAAAACCATAATAAAATTTTTAAGGGTCCATTAGCAGAGACAAAATTTTGCTATGGGGTTAGTGCAAATTCAGTTGTCAACTGCCATTCAGTTTAATGACAAATATGTATGTTTTACATATTTAATGTAAATAAGTGTATTTTTAAAATAATTAATTATTAATTTTAGGGAGTCATTAAACATAATTTTATAATCTTAACTAACTTGTCATAAAATACCAAAATTATCTGATTTTTGGTAAGATTATTCAATTTTTCGTTTTGGCATATGACATCTGACTTTGACAAATGTTTGAAAATTATGTTTCCAAAATTAAGCTTAAATTTTGTTGAAATACTTTGTTCTGAAAAAAATAATAATAATGCATGATACCAAAGTGCCAATGGGAGGTTTATTTATGAAATGTTAGTTCAGAGAAGAAAAAGTAACAGCAAACTAAAGGAACAAAAAGTTATTATCTTCTGATGGTAACCTGAAATAATCATGGTTTAGGAAGAAATCTCTCTCCATTTGTGCTGCCTCCTCCAGAGGAATATCATCATCGATCTGCTGTTGTCCTCTACACTTCACCATGATGTAACCTTTGCGGAGAGGAATCACGTTGTTGTTGATAATAGCCAAAGCACTCTTTTCTGTTCCCTTGTCTATGAGATCTGGCTTGGTCAGAATGGCTGTGAGAATGAAAAATTGTTATTTCATATAATGTGTAATCGCTGACAGAAAGAAGATATTTGGTGAGATATTACAAACCAATTCCATAAAAGTTGGGACACTGTACAAATTGTGAATAAAATCAGAATGCAATGATGTGAAAGTTTCAAATTTCAATATTTTATTCAGAATACAACATAGATGACGTATCAAATGTTTAAACTGAGAAAATGTATCATTTTAAGGGAAAAATAAGATGATTTTAAATTTCATGGCATCAACACTCAAAAAAGTTGGGACAAGGCCATGTATACCACTGTGTAGCATCCCCTCTTCTTTTATAACAGTCTGCAAACATCTGGGGACTGAGGAGAAAAGTTGCTCAAGTTTAGGAATAGGAATGTTGTCCCATTCTTGTCTAACACAGACTTCTAGTTGCTCAACTGTCTTCTGTTTTTTTTGTCGCATCTCCCTATTTATAATGCGCCAAACGTTTTCTATGGGTGAAAGATCTGGACTGCAGATGACCATTTCAGTCCCCGGATCCTTCTTCTACACACCCATGAGGTTGTAATTGATGCAGTATGGTATATGGGCTGGCATTGTCATGTTGGAAAATCCAAGGTCTTCCTTGAAATAGATGACATCGGGATGGGAGCATACAGTATGTTGTTCTGAACTTGGATATACCTTTCAGCATTGATGGTGCCTTTCCAGATGTGTAAGCTGACCATGCCACACGCACTCATGCAACCCCATACCATCAGAGATGCAAGCTTCTGAACTGAGCGCTGATAACACCTTGGGTTGTCTTTGTCCTCTTTAGTCTGGATGACATGTCCCAGTTTTCCAAAAATAACTTCAAATTTTGATTCGTCTGACCACAAAACAGTTTTCCATTCCATTTTAAATGAGCCTTGGCTCAGAGAAAATGCCTGCGCTTTTGGATCATGTTTAGATATGGCTTCTTTTTTGACCTATAGCATTCTATCCAATAACAGTGAATGGCATGGTGGATTGTGTTTACCGACAATGTTTTCTGGAAGTATTCCTGAGCCCATGTTGTGATAGCATTCCTGTATGTGATGCAGTGCCGTCTAAGTCCCTGAAGATCATGGGCATCCAGTATGGTTTTCCAGCCTTAACCCTTACGCACAGAGATTTTTCCAGAGAAAATCCTTTCTGAAATTGCTCCACTATTTTTCGCCGCAGCATTGGGGGAATTGGTGATCCTCTGCCCATCTTGACTTCTCAGAGACACATTCTGACAATTGACCTAATAAGTTTCCAAATGGTCCTCCAGCTGTTCCTTATATGTACATTTAACTTTTCCGGCCTCTTATTGCTACCCGTCCCAGCTTTTTTGAAATGTGTAGCGCTCATGAAATCCAAAATGAGCCAATATTTGGCATGACATTTCAAAATTTCTCACTTTTCAACATTTAATACATTATCTACATTTAATTGTGAATAAAATATACGTTTATGAGATTTGTCAATTATTCCATTCCTTTTTTACTCACAATTTATACAGTGTCCCAACTTTTTTGGAATCAGGTTTGTATTTGTTAAGTGGATAATCTGCTTCATTACCAAGAGTTCTTTTGCCCTCAGGATCAACTTCTTGCGCCATTTTTAATGCTTCTGTTGTTGCAATGTCAATGTTACAGGGGACCACAACCAGGTTTATTGTCTCTTTCTTCTTAATAAATTTAATGATCAAACGTTTGATCTACAAGAAGTAGACATAGTTTTAAAACCAGACTGATAATTAGCTTGATATTAAATATGAAGTCCAAAATCAGATCATACTGCCTACCTGCTCTCCAATGTCATCTGGCTGTCCGTTTAATGGGACTCTGGCGATTCCAGGTAGATCGATCAGTGTGAGGTCACACACACCTGGTGACATGACCTCTAAAGTGATGAGATTATTAGATATTCCTACCCCGCTTCCTGCCAGTTCATTCTGGGCTGTAACACATACACATAATTAACTATAAGAAAAATTTCCTTTAACAGTGTCAACAACGATATTGATCTTCAAGCATTAAAGTTCACCCAAAAATGAAAATTAGGCCATAAATTACTCACCCTCGAGGCATTCTAGATGTATATGAGTCATATAAAAAATGTCTTTGATCTTTCAAGCTGTTTGATGGAATTCAGCGGATGTTGCTGTGCTTAAGTCCAAAATAAGTAAAATAAAAAGCATCCAATCATAAAAAACAAAACAAAAAAGTTTCACATGGCTCTAAAAGTGAATAAAGGCCTCGCAAAATGAATTGATGCATTTTTGTAAGAAAAATAACCATATTCAAAACCTAATAATCAATTTAATCTAGCTTGCACTCACTGATGTACATGGAAGCAGCTCCGGGTGGATGACATATGAGGTCGACTTTGCACATTCACCACTCAGAAGTGACAAACACGGAAGCGAAAGGGAGAGATTCAAAACAAAACAACGGTCACTAATTAAAGTACAAAACTAGGATTGTAAAGAAGAATATCGGCAGATTTCAATATAAGCCAAGAGGAGACATGATTTTTACGTTTTGAATATGGATATTTTTATTACAAAAACACATCAATTCTCTACAGGAGGTCTACTGTATGTTCAATCCCTGAAGCAGTGTGACACTTTTTTTTAATGGATGAGCGCTTTTTATTTACTTCTTTTGGACTGAAGCACTGAAACACCCGCTGAGTGCCATCAAACAGTTTGAAAGATCACAGACAACTTTTACTATAACTGATTTGTCGGAAGGAAGATAGTCATATACCATAAAGTCATTTAAAGTTAAATTAAAATTACAAATGACTTCTTGCTTCTTGCGTCACATCAAGGCTGCATCTCATTGCTAGTTTTACTTGATCTCAGTGCTGCGTTCAACACCATAGATCATGACATACTCATAGATTGATTACAAAACTATACAGGTATTCAAGGGCAGGCTGTAAGATGTTTTAGATCCTACCTGTCTGAACGCTACCATTTTGTTTATTTAAATGGGGAGTCATCTCATTTATCACCAGTAAAATATGGAGTGCCATAAGGATCCGTCCTAGGTCCCCTTCTATTTTCAATATACATGTTGCCCCTTTGTAATATTATTGGTAATATTATTAGTTTCCACTGTTATGCTGATGATACTCAGCTATATTATCTCAACGAGACCAGATGAAACTTCTAAATTATTTAAGCTAACAGAGTTTGTTAAAACTGTAAAAGATTGGATGGCCAATAATTTTCTCCTATTAAATTTGGATAAGATAATGATTAATTATTGGACCAGAAAACTGTACACAGAATCTAGTAGACTACAGTTTGCAACTAGACGGATGTACTGTTACTTCTCTACAGTCAAAAATCTGGGTGTTACATTAGACAGCAACTTGTATTTTGAAAACCATATTTCCCATGTTACGAAACATTATCAGTTCCTGATGCAGAAAAGCTAGTTCATGCATTCATGACCTCTAGACTGGACTATTGTAATGCACTTCTAGTCTGACCTGCGTCTTCAATAAACAAGCTACAGGTAGTCCAAAATGCAGCAGCTAGAGTCCTTACCAGGTCAAGAAAATATGATCCTATTTCCCCAATTCTACACTCTCTGCACTGGCTACGTATGAAGTTCCATATCAGTTACAAATTATCATTACATACCTATAAGGCCCTATATGGTTTAGCTCCTGCGTACCTAATTACCAAGTGAGACATGTTCCTGGGACAACATCATAGTTGACCCTGGAACAACATTGTGATTAACCAATCAGATTTGAAGAACCAGTTTATAGATTTTGTGAAGTTTATGCTTAAAATCAGTGTTTGGTGCTTGTACATCAGTGTCATTCATCTATCATTTCCTCTGATTTTAGGGATTACTCATGGTTAAGGTTAGGTTTAGGTGTAGGGATATGGTTAAGAATATATTTTTGGAGTAAAATGTTGTTCCAGGGTCAACAAAATATGTTGACCTAGGAACACATCGGACTTGGCAAAATCAGGACGTGCTACCTAACTAGTCTTCTACCACGTTACAGTCCATCACGCTCACAAAACACTGGACTTTTGGTAGTTCCTAGGATAGCAAAGTCTTTACAAACAGTAGGCTAAATGTTCAACATAAAGATATTTGTGTTGAAAAAGAAAAATGTTGTAAAGGCTGGAAGAACCTGAGATAGACAACATAAACTCAACGTATTAATCAACATACATTTAGCTGAGAGAATGTCATGTTATGGACAAGCTCTGCATTTCATTTGGAAGGGCTCACTTCTATGCCCTAATCCCTACAAAGGGTTTAATCTTCGGAGTGAGAGCTTCAAAGGGTTGAAGGGTGTAGGGGACCAAACAACTGTTTCTTGAATTCCACCTCTGCGTCATTATCATGATGTGCCCACATGGAGGCGCTGTCATCATGCAAAGAATCTGTGCAAAGATCATGGGAGTCCGAAGTGTCCATCAGTTGTACCCTTCGAAAATGTTCTTTTAAGTGGCCAGCTTTTAATGCAATTCAATGGGCGACATATACAATATTGTTCAAAATAATAGCAGTACAATGTGACTAACCAGAATAATCAAGGTTTTTAGTATATTTTTTATTGCTACGTGGCAAACAAGTTACCAGTAGGTTCAGTAGATTGTCAGAAAACAAACAAGACCCAGCATTCATGATATGCACGCTCTTAAGGCTGTGCAATTGGGCAATTAGTTTCTTTAATTCTTTAACAACATTCCACAATTCATTCACATTTCTTGGTTTTGCTTCAGAAACAGCATTTTTGATATCACCCCACAAGTTCTCAATTGGATTAAGGTCTGGAGATTGGGCTGGCCACTCCATAACATTAATTTTGTTGGTTTGGAACCAAGACTTTGCCCGTTTACTAGTGTGTTTTGGTTAATTGTCTTGTTGAAACAACCATTTCAAGGGCATGTCCTCTTCAGCATAGGGCAACATGACCTCTTCAAGTATTTTAACATATGCAAACTGATCCATGATCCCTGGTATGCGATAAATAGGCCCAACACCATAGTAGGAGAAACATGCCCATATCATGATGCTTGCACCTCCATGCTTCACTGTCTTCACTGTGTACTGTGGCTTGAATTCAGAGTTTGGGGGTCGTCTCACAAACTGCCTGTGGCCCTTGGACCCAAAAAGAACAATTTTACTCTCATCAGTCCACAAAATGTTCCTCCATTTCTCTTTAGGCCAGTTGATGTGTTCTTTGGCAAATTGTAACCTCTTCTGCACATGCCTTTTTTTTTAACAGAGGGACTTTGCGGGGGATTCTTGAAAATAGATTAGCTTCACACAGACGTCTTCTAACTGTCACAGTACTTACAGGTAACTCCAGACTGTCTTTGATCATCCTGGAGGTGATCATTGGCTGAGCCTTTGCCATTCTGGTTATTCTTCTATCCATTTTGATGGTTGTCTTCCGTTTTCTTCCACGTCTCTCTGGTTTTGCTCTCCATTTTAAGGCATTGGAGATCATTTTAGCTGAACAGCCTATCATTTTTTGCACCTCTTTATAGGTTTTCCCCTCTCTAATCAACTTTTTAATCAAAGTACGCTGTTCTTCTGAACAATGTCTTGAACGACCCATTTTCCTCAGCTTTCAAATGCATGTTCAACAAGTGTTGGCTTCATCCTTAAATAGGGGCCACCTGATTCACACCTGTTTCTTCACAAAATTGATGACCTCAGTGATTGAATGCCACACTGCTATTTTTTTTTAACACACCCCTTTCAACTAATTCAACTAATTGCCCAATTGCACAGCCTTAAGAGCGTGCATATCATGAATGCTGGGTCTCATTTGTTTTCTGAGAACCTACTGAACCTACTGGTAACTTGTTTGCCACGTAGCAATAAAAAAAATATACGAAAAACCTTGATTATTCTGGTTAGTCACATTGTACTGCTATTATTTTGAACAATACTGTACCCTGTTTGGAACGCACCGCTTGTTTCTGTGTTTTCCTGTCTTCTGTTCTGCTTTAGTTCCTGTGAGCCCATATTTGGTTCCTGGCCATGTTTAGTTAACAACCATCACCTGTGTCACTAAATTATCCTCATTTGTCTATGTATTTAAGTTGCTTCTTCACAAACACTCATTGTCCAGTCACTGTTTACATAGATGTGTTTTTCCTGCTGTTTGAGTTATCTCTTGTGTAGATTATTGTGATTAAACTTTGTTTTGGAATTTATTTATCTTCATTGCGTCTTCTTCAACACATCGAGAGAAGATGTAGAAAAGCATTTTTGCCTATTCGTCCCTCACATTTGCCCCCACCCCAAGTGTAAACTCCCCATGTCCAGTCCCTTGATCAATGCAAATTCCAAATGTTAGTTTCTGCCTCCATTTGTTTTGTTTTTTTCTCCAAGCAAGAAACGTTTAAATGGTTAAATGGTGATATTTGTGTTCTGTATTTGCGCAAATGTATGAGATTTGTGTAATTTTTTAATTATTCAAATATCACACTAGCTGTAAGCTCTGAAACATGCAGTTTTACTAACCTTTTACAACATAACCTCCAACTAAAGAAGGATCTACAAATTCAAATCTCCTCTCATTGCGAGTTGACCATGCTGCTTGTCCTCTTGCCTGTTGGCTGGCAGGACCTGGAATATGGTTAAAATTTTGAGCCCATTTCATGAAACCCCTCAAGTTAAGAAAAGTGATTGCAAGCAGTTTTACTAATCTTATGCAACTGTTCAATGTTGAATCCATAAATCGGTTTTCTTCTTACGGTAAGTTAAAACAGCCTTCCAGTTGACTCCAGTTACCTTCTTCAGCCTCAGCTCTAATGGACATCTGGTCACAATTCCTATCAAACACAATGAGTTAGCATTCAAATAAACTAGCAGTGGAAAATTACTGAACAAGTGCTTTATATATTAAATTTTCATTCAAAATAAATTTACACTTAGTGAGGTACTGATAATTGATGCATATAGGCTGCTGTCACTTTAAGACCAAATGCACAGATTAATTTATAATGTCACCCATCCAATTTCTTATTGTTTATATTCACTTTATATTCAGAATTTTTGGGCACAATTGTCTGTTCAAGCACAAGGAAAGTGAACTGAATTCTTTTGCCATAATCTTTATTCTTTTGCCTCTTTTGAGCTTCAATGGTTGAAAATCACTTGAAAGGTTAAAATCTGCACGACTACACATGAAATGATAATCTCACTGTATTATGGTTAAACTTTGCAATCAATCCACAAATTGCATGCATGCTGAACTGTGGGGCCTTGTTCCATTCAAATCATGGATCAACTGCAATTGCACCACTTCTTAAAATTGTGGGGTTATAGTTGGTGCCAAATGGGTTGGTTTGAGCATTACAACAGGGCTATGCAGGAAAGTCTTTCTGAACATGCATACAGGGTACAGCAGGAAAGGAACCATCTGGGTGTCACTCCTGTCGATTTAAAACAGGTAACTGTTGTTAGTGGGCACATGCAGTCAGGCAGTAGATCAAAACACTGTCTGATGAATTCTTGGTTTCCGCTGGAACATGAATGGTAGGGTTTTCCTCCAGGACAGGTTTGGGAAGAACTGAGGTTTCACTGTGGTGAAACAGGACATTACAGCAACATCAATGTATAGCTGACAAGTCTGCAGCAACTGTGCAATGGTGTCATGTGATGCTGCAACTTGGTATATAAAAAATAAAGAGAAAATTTTCTATGATTAAGACTTAGTATAATGAGATACTTTCAGTATCTCTCAGTAATGAATGACTTTGTTTCTCACAATGAGAAACTTACTCATAATAATGTTCACATCTCACAATAATGTGAACATTTCTAGTTATGACTTGGAATTCATAATCAGAAACTTATCATAATTACTTAATATATACATGTACAAAGCAACAGACTAGATGTGTGTGATACTAGCATGCAGGGCTGGCCCAGGCTCTGTTGGTCCCCTAGGCGAGATTTTAAATTTCCGCCCCCCAATAAAAAAAGGGAAAAAAACTGAAAATGCAGATTTTTCTAAACTTTAATATAATATAACAAACATAAATACTGATAACTATTTCAAAATACTGCATAAACATCACAGGCTAGTACACAGATGTTAACTTATGATTTTTATCTTGATTTTTTTTTTTTTTTTTTTTGGAAATGTTACTTTAAGAGCAGATAAATGGCAAAACTATTTATCTATTTACTATAGTGTTGCAATACGATGTATATATATATATTATATATATTATATATATATATATATATATATATATATATATATATATAAATATATATATATGTTTTTTTTATTATTATTATTTTGCACACAAAAAAAAAACATATAAATTTACAAAAAATTTTCTCCCCGAGTTACATCTTCAGCCACTTTGGAGAGTACCCAATAATGTATTGGACTGAATCAGCGTTGTTTACATTCAGTGGGAAAGGACACGCATGAGAGTAATCTGCGTAAAAAACATTGTTTTCACTTAGGGGAAACATGCATATTTTTCTTTGCCCAAAAAAAAGTTTCTCGTAGCATTACAAAACTGAAGTTGAGCAATCTGATGTCACATGGACTGTTTTACCGATGTATTTACTATGTTTCTGGACCTGTGAACACTTCATTTGCATTGCGGTCTATGAAAGATCAGATAGCTCTCTCTCAAAATATCTTAATTTGTGTTCCAAAGATGAACAAAGGTCTTGTGGGTTTGGAACGACATTAAAGTGGATAATCAATGAAAGAATTCTCCTTTGGGGGTGAACTAAACCTTTAATACCAGCTAAATATGACCCTTTTTTTAACATTACTCAAATTCTAATAAAACTAAACATTTTAGAGGATTGTTTATTGCCACATTGGTTCTATGAATAACTTGATCTCATCCAAAGTGTCTGATTTCTGATATTACATTTGTACTAGACAAGTGTGAAATTAATGTGTAATAATTAAATAATAAATAGGATTATATATTATAAAGTATGATTGGAAAAATAAGAATACATTTTACCTAAATATTTTTCAAGCAAGTTTTACATAATAAGAATAAATTTGTAAATAAAATAAATTTTAGCTCCAACTCAAATTAAACACACTTGAAGAAGCTGACTAAGGTCTTCAGAAACATGCAGGCTGGTATGGTGAAGCTGGTTGGAGCTAAATTCTGTTGGACATCACATCACTGTAGTTACTTAGTAGTTTCTGCATTGGAGATAGTAGAACAGAAAAGTTGATGGTGTGAATGCACAACTGCATTTGCTGCTAAAGTTTGCTGACACGCAACTCACACTTGCAGTGTTAAACAGGTGTGATAGCAGAAATAACAAAATGAGAGTAAAACCAGTCCTCACCGCTCCCTCTTGGTAACGCAACTCCAGACAGTGCTTCCAACACAGAGCTTTTTCCAGAACTCTGGTCCCCGATGACCACAATAGTCGGTAACGCCAAGTCCTTCTGAATGCCAACTGACCGCAGAGTGTCAATCACATCAATATATGGACGAATGTTCTCCTCTAAATGACTGTGAACCTCTCCCCTCATGTTGCGACTATAAAGATGAAAATGTAAATATTATTTGTAGAGCATCACTTTTGGCACTATATTATTTAGCCTAATTCAGTTTATGTCCTTATATATACACTTTCTCTTATATATTTTAATCCATTGACAAGTCCCCAACAGTAAAACTGACAGCCAATCAAAATCCATCCTGCCTTAAAAAGCTTCAGCATTTAAAGCAAATGACAAAACCAGTATGAACAGTACATTACAGTATGAAGTTATCATGATTGTTATTATATATTCTACATTTTGGTTAGTATAAGATAAAAGTATTTACTGTAACTGTGACACAACTCCAGCTCACCAACACACTCTGAATTCACTCACTTTCATTTTATTTACTGTTTGCTGATAGTATACACAACTGCCCTGCACTAACATACAGTCAAACCAAACATTGCTCAGAAACCAGATATCATTTTTAGTCAGTGCAGGACATTATAGTTTGTTTACGTAAGTGAGAATAGCAAAAAAGGTAAACTTCATACAGCGGACTGCCAGTAAAATTCATTAAAAAAAAATAAATAAAAAAAATGGGACAAAATATATTCAGACACTTTGGCCTGACCATGGATTGTTTTTTTGTTTTTAGAGTTTTTTTTTGTTTTTTATACAACAGACTGAAAAAAATTAATAATTGCTTGGTAATTGGTTGACAACTCACAGCTATTTAATCTAATTTATTACATACCTTTCTATCAAAGTTATCTGACGTAAGATTAATTTGTTCTGAAAGTTTAACTCTGGATTGTGTTATATTTTATAATCATTTTCTAAACTATAGCAAATAAACTGATAATGTGAGAATGTTTAAGGTGTCTGAATAAATTTTGGTTTGACTGTACTTTCTAATTGTTTTCTTTTATCTAGAGCTCATAACAAAATAAATAAATAATAAATAAAAAAGCCAGGCTTCTAATAACTTAAATATTTATCTTAAAAAAATGTATATAATTAAATAAAAAATAAAATATATACTAACCTTTCATTTTGAGAAGCATCACTATCTTCATCACTATCTTCATCAACATGAGCAGTACTTTGAGTTGAAGATGAGATAATGCCTGAGCTGAACATTTTGTTGATTGAACCTGAACTCAATATTTTTTAGAAAATGAAAGAGAGAAAGAAAATAAAAAGATAGTTCTAAAGATGTCCTCGATAATATCCTTCCTTTTGAATATCTCTGATAAATTGTGCAATTTATGTTTCGCCCAGTGAATTTATAGTGTACCCCACCCACCATAAGAATGTGGATGTACACCCAGATTGAACTAGTCAGAACAAATTCTTGATTATAATTTGTTCTGCCTGTTATAAATATAAGAATTTGGCTGTTTGGTTTACAGCAGAGGTCTCAAACTATATTCCTGGGGGGTATTCCAGAAAGCAAATTCCAAAAACGCAGGTAACTTTCAGGGTATGTTAGTAGTCATAGCAACTCACTCTCTGAACTTAACCTGCTCCGGAGCAGGCTATGATCCAGGGCTAGTTCACTTCAGCAAGCCTTCGGTGGGCGTGACGGATAGCGCACAACATATTATAATATTACAATATGTAATATATCCTATTTGTATATGTATACATATATATATATATATATATATATGTTAATGAGGAAGCTCTAATAAAAGTAATAAATAAGGTAATATATTATTCTTATATGATTATTTATTGTATTGCCATATATAAGAGTTATCTATAAATTATGTATTAAGAGGTATGTATAAATTATAAAACACTATGACAAGGTAATGTTTAACTTATATATATATTTATATATTTTATTGATTACATGTTGTATCTCACACATGGAGTGGCATTTTCTATAATGTCTAAATTCTAAATCAAAATACATATCTGATATGACTTAATGTATAATTAGCATAAAACAAACAATATAATTCACATTCTCAAGGATAAAAGATTAACAGCCATCAATTAGGTGGCAATATGCACTAACCATGGTTGATTAACCCCAAACCTTGCTTACTCGAGGTATGTGGTTCCAAAAATGCATCCGGGAGAAAGTAAATTCAACTCAGAGTACGTTCCTGGTTAAGACTCAAGACATTCTCAACAAAGTGATGAATCGACGAGTCACTATAGAAACGCACACTAAGAAAAAGTGCACCAAGCTGTTTCTTTCTTCTTCTTTTGTTCATGGGTTAGTCCATATTTGACCCAAAGTTGGGTTGAAACAACCCAGCATTTTTTAGAGTGCAAGAGTTCAGGGTTTAGTTCACGGTAAGTTAACCCTCCTTTCTGAAATACACCCCTGGAGGGCCATAGATCTGCAAAGTTTAGCTCCAACCAGCTTTAACTTACACCTGCTTGGAGGTTTTTAGTAATCTTGAAGGTCTTAATTAGCTGGATCGGATGTGTTTGATTTGGGTTGTGTTGATCAGGTGTGTGTGTGTTTGATTGCTTCCAGGAATTGAGTTTGAGCCCCACTGGTCTGAAGCTGGCCAGACAGTAGAGGATTTTAAGTCCGAATTTAAGTGGAAGTATTGTACACCAATACGCCTTTTGCCAACTGCCACTAAAAAAAAGGTGAAAGAAGAAGATTTTCTTTTGGAACTATCTGACCAACTGACGCTGCTATTACTATTGCATGTCAGGTCGAATAAGCACCTTAAAATTTGTACATGCTAACTGTGTAAAGTTGTTCATGATGTGGCATCCATGTTTATGCATCAGAAAAAGAGGTTGCCATATTCTGATGGTGCAAAGCCTGTTGACAGTCTCTCTCAGTTCATTGCTTACTACTCCCTGAGCACTGGACAAAAGGTTTATTTCACTTCTGAACATTCATTCATTGATTTGTGCTATGCCATGGCTTGCAGTGTCTTCACACCCAGATAAAATTTACTAGAAAAGTGTGACATAATGTACCTCTCTAAATTCACGTCTTGCACACTTTAATGTCCTTTTAATGGAAAATATATGCTCCCTTCAAACTGGAATCATGATGGAATACCCTGTAATGTCCACTTCGCAGGGCACTTGCCAAACAGATGCTGAAGTGACAAGAGATACCTGTACATACAAAAAGTGCAGAGCAGTGGGGTCACAAGAACTGAAATTGAGAGCCACTGTTCTAAAGTATGGTGTTCTTCTATGGGTGGTAAAAGGTCTCTGATGTTGTTCTTTTGACTGATGTTGTGAATACTTGTGCAGACATAACTTTATGTCATGTTGCAACATCAAATGGACTTTCATCTGAGACCAAGGGTGTTTTCACACTTGAGTCCTCTATAAAATAACTAAACCCAGACCCCTTTAAGTGGACCAAGAGGTGGACCAAGCAAAAAAGGACCCAGTTCTCTTTGTGTTCACACTATCGGAATTCCTGAAAGAGGACTCGGATACTCTGTTGGTCCACTTCAGCATTCGTGGGATCTCAGACCTCTTTGTGTTCATACTGTTTCTTTTTGAGAACCTGTCTTCTTCCAGTGCTGTGCATTATGGGTACAGAAATAATATACAAGATGGCTGACCCTAAGCATGTGCTAATTTTTCTGCAAAACATGTTTTTATTATAAAAGAGAAATAGAGAACATAATAATAAAATAAAAGTCACAACAAAAGAATGGGAAAAAGGCGAAAACAACATCTCTGGGACTTTACCTTATAATGCTCACTTCTTGCTGACAACTGAGAAGTTAGTTTTCTCACTCATATCTAATTGTTTGATATCATTCTTTAGAGCTAAATAGCAAACTATTTTGTGATTTTTACCATTTCATCACAGTTTCATATAACTATTCATGTTAAATATTTTTAAAGATCCTGTTGGACCAAAATCGATCATCATGCCTTTGGTGGGAGAGCACAGAGTCTTGGTCCGACTCTGAATGTTGCACTCTGCACAGTATGTGAGAGAAGAGGTGAAGCATTGGATCCAAAATTAGTCAGAATTAATGTGTGTTTTCGTTTTCTTGTTTTCAATGCTGTTGACAAGTTCATTGTTTGCCAGAGGCAGTTACTGTCCTTGTTCACGGTTTGCCCTGCATGCTGTGGGGAAACCCAGGGCACATAATGCACCCAGAAGGAACTTTCAAGTCAAGCAGGTAATGTCTTATTTCTCAACTGACCAAGATATGCAAGTGTCTGCTCTGATAACTTTGGGCCATTACATGGTACAGCAGGTAGTGTTATCACTTAAGAGTATCGATACTAATAAAATAAAAAAAATAAAAAAAATTCAGTTTCAGGATATTGCAATACAATTGTACTTTTGTAGCAGGTAAGTGATGACAAAATGAATATGGCTAAAAAACAAATGCAGTCTTGTATAGCAGACCAAAATGTTATTGATTGATAACAGCATTACATATCGTTTGCAAAAAAATATTGCAAAGATGAGTCATTGTCTTAGACCCATTTGAACTGAAACATTAATGTCATGTATTTCTATTGCATTTCACAGCATTTGGTAAGCTTTGGAGAGCTAATGTTCTATCTACTTATCTCCTACAGACTTCTCTTGGCAGCCCTACATTTCAATAGTAATGGCAACAGAGATATAGCTCGAACCAGTGAGGGTGAGGCACGCTATGCCGTTCGCTACCCACAGTTTCGTAAAGGTGGCTGGGTAGTCCACCCCATCAAGGAGAAACCATCTTACGGTTAGTAGTTTCACTTAGTTTTTCAATATCTTTTTAATGTGAATCTATCTTTTTTTGTGAGTCAACCATGTTACTAAATTTGTTCTAACCTTTCTCTCCTCAAGGATACACAACAAATCTTATGGTCTCTCTGGTAGAGGAATACTGCAAGTCACCACAGGCCCTACAAGAAAGCAGTGCTATCTTCTTGTCTTCTGCTGCACCCCCCCCCCACCTCTTCCGTCCAGAAGGTTGTCAAGGATGAGGCAGTCAGCCTCCATCTCGCACGACACTCATGTTTTAACATGTAATGAAAAATCAATTTTACCAGTACAGTTTGTTTCACTATGAATGTATTAATCGTCTTCCAAGAGGGGCCACTGGAAACCTTTGTATGTTTGTCCCTCCTCTGCAAACTGCCTCTTTATTGCTGACACAACACATGAAGGTATGGCTTTCCTAATGTTCCTGCCTAGTACTCCGTACGCCCAGCGGACAACCTGCCTGTATGCTCTTGTTTCGGAACTGCCTGTGGTGGAGATTGGGACATTATTACATTTTGATCATACCATGTTTTCAAAGTAATGTCCTGTTGGCTGATATTCTACTGTACTACACAACACCAAAGTTGTTTTTATAGTAAGTATATGGAAACCACTGAGTTTAAAAACCTGATTAACTGGATTTACTATTTTGGTGTAGAAAAGCTGGTTCTTTAAATTGCAGTGTGAAGTATTTTGCTCAAAACCTACTCTGGTCTGCTGGCTTGGAGAGGGCCATGCTCAAAGGGATGCTTCAAACCCTGGATGGAGTGTGGGGCAGGTAATGTCTTATGGGGATCTAGGTTTTGGACAAGGGACCAAAAGGCGTCAACCTCCCTACAGTACACACTCTCCACTGCTGATGGCATAGCCTCACATCTTCCACACAAGCTCCGGTTAAACAAAATGTGCTAAGATAAACTTACTCTCCTTCCCTCCTTGTAGCTTTAGTGGTTGGTGTAAGACCTTGTAAGAAATAACATGTAGGCTACTTACTTCCTAAAGTTTAGGTAGATATGCACTGTAAAAATACACACCCCCTTGCACAGTATAGGCTGTCAATTAGAAGCATTTATCTGCATGCCTTACAACAAGTATCCCTCCACGTGACAATAAAAGATCCTTGTAACAATGACTGTATTTACATGAACAGCATATTCCCGTCCTAGCCGGAACACTAACTCCGCAGTACATGCGAGCTCATTTACATAATGTCCGGTGGAAATACTAAGAGGGGAATAGTATAACAGCCGGCTAATTCATAGACAGTAAAAGAAATGGACACAGCGACCCCATTGGAACTCATTTGAGACAAATGAAGCCCATTTTTAGCTACTTTTAGCACTTCCGTTTCTTACTTCCTGTAAAATGTTACATCTTTGATCTTCTAATAAATAGATTTGTCAAAAAAAAAAAGGAAACATGCTCATGATCGCATGATCATACAGTATACAGTAAAAGAGGACCCCTTTGGGCTGACAGCTGGGAGACCACTTGCCAATATACAGTATGTGATCACATGGAACAATGTGTATTCCACCATTCCCAGAGCAGTCAGTCAATGATGTCTCGTTTCCTTGGCCCTTACTGCACTTTACTCAACCCCACTGAGGAGATTTTCTGAGTCTGGAGATTGAAGGTTTTTGACCATCGTCCACAGGGCCAAATGTCCCTCCAGGATACAATGGATGGTGCATGCCAAATCATTATAACTGAACAATATTAGAAGTGGATAAGGCATACCAAAACATTCTTCCCAAGATGCCTTGCCAGAGAAGATATCTGGTGTGATGTGGATGAGAACATGTGGCCAAACGCAGAAGATTGGGCAGATTAGATCACATTAATTTTTGTTTTTATTCTGTGGCTTTTCCTGTTTCATTTTAATGTATATTTTGTATTTTCACATAATGACATAAATTATATATTTTTTTCTTTCCTTCTCTAATGTCCTAATGCAAATAAAGCCAACAATTCTGTCTCTGTCTTTGTTCTCAAAATAAACTGTTTATTCTATAAAGCTACTCTGAGATGGGTCATTCAAATTTTGCATTGAATTTCTGCAGCAAAATAAACAAAATACATGCATTTACTAAACCCAAAAAGAAAAAGAACCTGTAGTGTAAAACACAATCTATGATAAAGCAATATACTGTCTATTGTATAATGTCAGACCTGACACCTACAATAATGCAGGTTCTGTAATTCTATTTGATGTAAGCGTTTTTATGATATTGTGCTATGATTGACTAAATGTTCCTGATGAAAGAGAATGTGTTAGTGTTTAGGAATAATAATTTTAAATTGAGTCATGCATTGTTTTGGTAGATGTAGTGTATTGTGTTAGTGTATTATTGTAATTAGAAAATTAGTGTAGGAGTTTAGTTTGCAATGCGTGATTTTGAGCATGAAATTAACTGTTTTGTCAGTTGTGTGTTGTAGGTGTGTTGGTGTGTTAAGAGTTTAGGTAAATTGTTATAAGTATTGAAAAAATTGTCATAGGGATCGTTAAAAAAAAATTTAATGACAATATGGGGCAAATATAATGTAATTAAGTGGCGACAGGTGCTGCACGGTGCTGGTACATGTAAGTCAGACAAAATGAAAGTGCACAGTTATCAAAGGCCTGAGTGCACATACAGTCGTGGGAAACGTGTGTTCGGCAGTTGAAGACACGATGTGACAAGTCTGTAGAATTTCATTGGAAAAAATGGCATAGCGGAATTTATGTGATCTGGTTTGTGACATCATTTACGGGAAACACTTAATCATCAGAACACTTGTGCAAGGCTGCTCACAGCACTTGGATTACATGTTGCATTAGAACCATTTTCAAGCTCTTTGTTTATAAGCGGCAATATTTCTGTGGATTTGCTTGATTGAATAAAATATTGCTTTAAACCTCATCTTCATTCGAGGCCTTTACAGTATATTATTATTAGGGTTGGGAACTGAGAACCTGTTTTTATTCAGAAAAGGTTCTGTTTTTGAAAAGAACCAATCCGCAAGCAATTTCTTCATTCTATGAAAAAAATAGTGGTAAGGAAAAATGCACAATACTTAACTACTCAATGCTCAATCCTGTTTATTACTTATTATAACTTCATTTAAAGGTTGGCATTGTCAAAATTCAACATATATAACAGTATACACATTTTTAGGTTTCGATACCAATTCCATTTAAATTAATTATGTTTTTTGACTATTTTACCTTCATTGAATGTACAGTAGTGTTGTTGGAAGGTAGTAAGTAGTGTTGAGTAATGCTAATCCATCAATCAGCATGTGCTTCAGAGTTGATAATGGAGTCAGGAGATGTTGTGATGCATGTGGAATGGTTTCCACATTTTTAAACATTTACATTTTTAACATTGCATAACGTCGCATGTCGCAACTTGACCACCACCTCCCCAGAAGAATGGTGACTCTATCATCTGACGGTCCAGCTGATTTGGAGATGGTTCGGAGACAGTCAGGTAGACATGTTTGCTTCTCCAGAGGCCTCTCACTACTTTTTGTTCTATTTCTTCTATTGAGGGGACACTAAGCATGGACAGACTGGCACACATCTGGCCACAGGGCCTATGCAAATATGCATTTCCCCTAGGACACTGTGCGAAGTTTGGGAGCAAATATTACTAGTGGTGCCGTAGTGTGGCACAATTTGCCACCCACATCCAAACATTTGGAAACTCCATCTCTGGACCCTGGATAGGATGCAGAGGTTCTAGGTGACCTAGACCAAGAGGTAGTGAACACCATCACTTCAGCAAGAGCACCATCTACGAGATACGCTTACACCTTGAAATGGAACCTGTTCGGCAAGTGGTGTTCTTCTCACCGAGTGGGACCCAGAAGATGCCGATTGCGGTCGTGCTTTCCTTTCTGCAGCAAGGGCTGGAGCGAAGGTTGTCTCCCTCCACCCTCAAAGTCCAGGTAGCCACTACTGCTGCATACCGTGACCACATGAATGGGAAGTCTTTAGCTAAGCATGACCTCATCATCAGGTTCCTTTGAGGGGCCAGGAGGTTAAATCCTTCCCAGCCCCCCTCTGTACCCTCTTGGGACCTGACTTTGTGATAAAATCACGACAGCAGGGCCCATCCGATCCTTAGCATTTAGTTGAGCAAAATTTTCTTTCATTGAAAACTGCTTGCACTTGCCTCCATCAATGTAGGGGACCTGAATGCATTTTCGGTCGACGATTCATGCCTAGAGTTTGGCCCGGCTAACTCCCAGGTAATCCTGAGGCCCCGGCCTGGCTATGTGCCCAAGGTTCCCACTACAGCCTTCAAAGGCCAAGTGGTGAAACTGCAAGCACTGCCCCTGGAGGTGGCAGACCCAGCCCTGGCTTTGTTCTGTCCCATCCAAGCATTTAGATGCTACATAGACCAGACACAAAGCTTCAGGACCTCAGACCAGCTCTTTGCCTGTTACGGTGGCCAGCAGAAGGGCAATTCTGTCTCTACCCAGAGGATGGCCCACTGGATTGTGGATGCCATAAGCCTGGGTTATCAGGCACAGGATGTGCACTGCCCGTGTCCAGGTTGTGAGCTCACTCAACTAGAATTGTTGCATCCTCCTGGGTGCTGGGTTGTTGCGCCTCACTGACAGATATTTGTAGACCTTCATGTAGAGCTGGTATCCTCGAGTGTTCTCACCTCAAACAGGTAGTGGCACTGATAGGCCCTGGTTAGTGTCGGCTTGCTAAAACTGCTCCAGAGTGTCAGTACTGTAGATCCTGTTTAGATCCTCCATCACCCTAGGCAGCTGGACATGGCGGAACATCCAGGGCCAGACTTTCATGATGAATCTGTGAGAAAAGTGGAAGGCTGGGTTCAATATTGAGTCCTAAGCGGTATTCATATGTGTATAGTCCACGGTATAGCCTTAGAACCTGTGTTTCCCAATAGTGTTTTAGTCACCTCCGATTTCTCCATATACCTCTAAATGGATGCTATATCTGTACTTGTTCCGAGCCCCGGCCTACACCTAATAGGGTGCAGGCGGCTTGCACAGGGCACTAGAAGGGGCAGCACCCATGGTGCTTTTGTAGGGACCCCAAATCGTTGGTCATCGACGTGACATTGAGAGTGGCCGACTGAAAGGGAATGTCTCGGTTACGTATGGTAACCCTCATTCCCTGAAGGAGGGAATGGAGACATCATGTCCCTTCACCATTGTTGCTGTACCACCACTAAACTGCTGGGTCTCTGGCTCGGCCTCTCAGCGAAAACCTGGTATGCAGTCACCATGTGATATTTCTTTTTTCTTTTTTTTCTTTTTTTTTTTTGTAAATCTGTAAAAATGTCAACAATTCTGTTTTTCTGTCAGTATGGGGTGCTGTGTGTACGTTAATGAGGGGAATTTTTTTTTTTTTTACTTGAATGACTTTTATAAATGGCTGAAATATAACCAAGAGTGAAAAATTTAAGAAGGTGTGAATACTTACCGTACCCACTGTATATATAAGCTGATTCCCATCTAGGAAACATACTCAGGTGTGAAGTTCTTTCAATTGCATGTTCACACAGCATCAATTATCAAAGGCCAGAGAGCACATACAGTCATGGCAAACGTGTTTGACAGTTAAAGAAACACGATGCGACAAGTCTGTAAAGACTGAGTCATTGGAAAAAAAATGTGCTCAGTAATTAAAGAGGCACAGCTGCATTTCTGTTTTATGTTTTTTTTACGGGAAACACTGAATCATCAAAACACTTATTTGTGATATATGAAAATGCATTACTGATATCAATATAATTGCTGATATCAAAAATTGGTTTATTACTAGTAACTATCACATTCATGATATCAGAAATGAACATTGTCACTAGTGACAATTAAATTGTTGATTTCAAGAATAGAAGTCTGTACTAGTAACCATGTGATTACTGATATCAAAGTAAGAATTGTATTTCTGATATGTGAAATCAGAATTTCTACTAGTAAGAAATCAATTCATGATTTAAACAATTAAATTTGAATGGCAGCCTATGGTGACTAGTGAAATTTAATTAGTGAAAATACAATTACAGATATCAAGAATTATAGTTTTTACTAGTTGAAATATAATTTCTGATATCAAGAATTGAAATTTAACTAGTGAAAATGTAATTGTTGATATCAAGAATTAACATTGTTACTAGTAGAAATCCGATTCCTGATATCAAGAATTAACATTTTAATTAGTGAATATTGATTTGCTGATATCAAGTATTCATATCCTGTGAATTAATAAAAGTCAATAGCCTACGGCTTACCTATTGCCATTCCCAAAATAAAAATTATTGATATCAAGAATTATCATTTTTTCTATTTAAATGTAATTACTGATATCAAAAATTAGAATTGTTACTAGTAGAAATCTAATTCAAACATTTTAACTAGTGAAAATATAATTGTTTATATCAAGAATTAATATCACGAGAATGAAAAAAGTCAATTCGGCTTGCCATAGTATCAGTATTCTGTGATAAGCCTGCCCTCTAGTGTTGACTCATATAGTGATGTATTGAAGTTAATCGTTCAGAGTAAAAACAAAATGGGAGTTAACACGACACAATTATCTGCTGTGTATCATTCATCTGCCAGCATACACCACAGGAGGGAACTGAAATCCTCCCAAAAAAAGAGTTCATTCAAAACAAAATTACTAACTGCACCAAAACGATAACATTAATTAAAAGACCTAAAACCTACGTTCAAATAGGCTATGTAAAGAAGAACTAAACCAAAATAATATCTGAATTATAGCTTTATTTTATTAAAATGTATACATTGTAGTTGGTGGAGAAGACACTGTAACAAGCTGAAACTTATTTTATTATTATTTTAAAACACTTTTAGAAGGTACACGCAGACTTTCACCAATGCTTTGTCATTTACAAAATACATTTACTTCACACTCATTTTTAATTTTTTTTAATATTATTTTATTATTTTAATTCAAACAATGATTCATGATTAAACTTAACCTTAAACTTAACCTGAACCTAAAAAAATTAATTTCTAAAGCCTCAAACTACACTTTTGTTCTTTAATATTGATATTTCTTTGGCACCTGCCTTTAAAAGTGATCAAGCATGCATATGACAAAAAATAGAGGCAACTTCTGTCTTAGAGGTAAATACTGATGCGTTCTTGTGCCAGGCGCAGTCTCTCCATGCGTTGGTGTAATTCTGCCCTCTTTCGTCCAGCTTCTGTGTCCTCCACGAGCAGCTTCACAACATCAGCTCCATCCCGCAGGTCCATAGCATGAGCCCGCAGCATCACAGCAGCTTGCTTCAGTATGAACAGCAGGATCACCATGGGAATGTAGTCGGCCAGACGCTGATACACTATCTGATGGATTGAGAGAACATGTGGGAGGCTTTCAGTGCATTCAATGCCAAAAACACAAGCAGTTAACATTCAAATCATGAACTGGTTTAAACCTCGTAGTAGATGATCAGTTTATCAGGCGTCAAGCTCCTGGTGTCAAAAACAGCACAGTTCTGGGGTGAGGTTGCGTTCTCTCCTGTATCCAAACTAATGGACTCGTACTCCTGTCGCTTTTCCACAAACTTGAAGTCTACAATTTTCTGGGTAAAAATGGGATCCTGCGTGTACACAAGTTTCTCCATGTTAATGTACTCATGGATCCTCTTCTCCACCTTGCTTTCTTGCTTTGATTGAATGTCGTCAATATGGTTCTAAGGGAATAAACATCAGAAATGTCAAAAAAAATTAATGTCGGACTATTTAATGTAATCACTAATTGTCAATTAAACCTACCAGTATTATGTGTCTCAGATGAGGGTAGTTTGGGAAACACAGCTCACACATGACCCTGAACTCCTTCTGCACTATACCTACGATATTACACGAAAGCTGTAATTATTAATAATGTCGAATGTTATCCACATATATTGTAAACACAAGCTAAATTCCAAATATTAACCTCGGATGAGCTTCAAAGTATCCATGGCAGGTTGTTTAAGGTCTCCAACGTGTTTCTTCACCATTGATTCATACACACAGTAGTCACTGAAGGTCACCAGTTCTCTCCCACGATGGGCCTCGTCATATTTTTCTGTCATCAGTTTTACGGACTCTCTGACTAAAATCAAATGATCTAACAATAGTCATCTCAAAGAATACAAGTGAATAGTGACAGTTTTGTATGTAAATCTGTACGTTGTATATTATTAGTGGAGGCGAATTTCCAGTGACTCTTTCTGTAGGTACAACATTATTCCAATAGGTGGCGACAAATCTTTATGAGTAAATCGACCGATTCAAAATGAATAATTCTGAAACTAACATTATGTGTTGCTAAGAGATGTTTCCCAAATATAAAAGTTAGGCTACTCAATATTTACTGCTTGCTCACTGGACTATTGTATAAAAATTTCTCGCTTGTAATTATATAGTTGGTCTAAATCATCAACAACAGCCTCGTTCGTGCTAAATTATGTTTAACACGACGTGAAGGTGAGTAGCTAAATGGTGACAGAAAGTCATACGAATTAACTGTACCAGTGAACAGTATTGTACATTGTGTCCAATTAAACTAAGATTTGTATGAATCAATAATACGTACATGATGCTTTGGATCTACTCAGATGACATTCCCATTGCTTGAACACTGGTCGAAGAGACGAATAGAGGTTCCCATCGTCTGATTCTCCTGTTCTACACAACTCGCTTATCTGGTCACTGAACTCCAAGATTTTCTACACATGCAACAAAAGTAAGATCAAGTGTGTACATTTCAGTCAGGCTAGTTTCAGATATTGGACAATGCAAGTAACAAAGCTTGCCCTCACTGTACCTTGCTGAGGTAAGGCCCCATTCGCTCCGGTTCTAAAGGAGGACCATCGGCATAATTCTTAAGCTCAACCCTCAGCCCAGACAAGTGGACATGAATTTGATCACTTAGAGATGGAAGTGAAGACTGTGAAATAAGGAATAACTCGTGAGTTCAGTGTTAAGAGTCAGTTTTGGAATATTTCATCATGTTTACACTTGCCTTGATATGTGCGACCAGCTCTTTGGTGAGTCTGGTGGAAAGGCAGGGTATTGTGGCCCTCTGCTCCTCAAGAAGATAACTGGTGGAGACAGGAGCACTCTTAAATGTCTTTGAACTTTACACAAAATATCAAATCATTGAATAGGTTTGATTTCTACTAATTCAATACCTGAATTGGGTGTGTTTGGCGAAAAACTCCTTTTCCTGTCTTGTGGCTTCAACCAGAGAGACGTTTTCATTGATGTCGCTCTGGCCTCTGCATCGGACAATGGTGTAGCCCTTTTTGAGAGGAACCACCTTACCCTGCAGAACTTGTAAGATGTCGGCCTCTGCTCCTTTATCTACCAGGTCTGGCTTTGTCAGTATTGCTGAAGCAATAAAAAAGTTTTAGAATATAATAAAACTGCACTGCACACTCTAATGTGAAAATTAAACTTTAGTTTAATGAAAAGTTATACCTAAAGTCCTTAAGCCATCAGGATCGACACCCTGAGCCATTCTAAGTGCTTCCGTGGTTGCGATGTCGACATTGCAGGGAACAACAACCAAATTAATGGTTTCTTTTTTGGAAATGAATTTCAATATCAGGCGTCGGATCTGCAATTAATCAAAGGCAGTGATTACACATTTTAAACTGTAGCATGCTACATTATTATGCATGTGACATCACGTTGCAGGTTTAATTCAAGTGCCATCCAGATATCAACTTCAAAGTGTAAAAGTACTATTTTATACAACATTTTATTAAATTCTTTCCTAAACTCTATTTATAATTTTCAAAATGAATTACATAATTATTCTGCATTTTTATTCCAGTTTTGTGTAAACAATTTATTTTGCTTTTGCAGAATTTGCACAGAAGGAACTGAATGCATAAATATATGGGATTATACACAATTACTTATTAATCAATATTTTCTTCTCACCTGGTCTCCGATGTCTTCCGGTTGTCCTTTCACAGGTACTCTTGTTATTCCAGGCAGATCGATCAGCGTGAGGTCGCACACATCAGGCGATGAGATCTCCAAACTGATGAGATCATCGCAGATTCCTACTCCATCTCCAGCAAGCATATTCTGTGCTGTAAAAAACAAACACTACATACTAACTCAAGCTTCATTTATAATGTAAGTGACATTAAAACTAATAAGAACTTGTAGAACATTCATTTTATATTCCTGCTATGTTTTATAATTATAACTTAGTAACGATATTTAGCTTTATATACAGCCTCACCCCTTCTGACGTAACTTTCAACTTGTGCGGGATCATGAAACGTCTCACGCACTTCATTGTAGGAGATTACGGCGGTCCAGCCGCTCCCATTATTAAGTTTTCTGAGTTTAAGCTCCAGTGGACAGCGGGTGACAATACCTGAATGGACCATATAAAAATAAATATATATATATATATGATTGTATATATAAATGAATAATGTATTGTAAGTGTACAACGTACCACTGCCACGAGGTAAAGCGACTCCTGATAGCGCCTCTAATACAGAGCTTTTCCCCGAGCTCTGGTCTCCCACCACTGCAATAGCAGGCAATGCAAGTTCCTTCTCAATGCCAATTCGCCTCATGTAGTCAATCATCTCAATATAGGGCCGAACCTGAGCCTCCCACTGCTGCAGAAATATTCCACTGTTCTCTGGACTTAAAAAACACACATTCAACAATTAGACTGCATTTCTATAAAATGAGAGCACTGATGTTTTACAAAAATTCTACAAATTAAAAAAAGGTTTTCCTTACCCAATTTCATCTGAAGAATCGAAATCCAGTATTTCTGGTGAGCTGTCCATGACTGAAAGGAAATAAATCTCACAGAATTTGGTAGTATTTAAAAAAGTTAATATATATAAAGTGATGTCTTTTAGAATGTTTAGATGAGAACTCAAGATCTGCGTAAAATATGTCGGAATCAATTCAAGCTTGCTCTGAAATCCTCAGACGACAGAACTTCTGGCAAATAAGTTTCAAATGCATACTGTCAACCTTATATAGGTTTATATTGCGTGTCATTTGGGGAGGAGTGGGGTTGGGGTCAGACAACAATACTTGTCCATAAACAAAAAATTAGCTTTACAAAAAGTACATAGTCAGCACTTGAGCTGACCTTGAGTTCAGAAAAAAACAAGGGAAGAACAGAATGCAAATATACTGTGATTTTGCAAGAATATTTATGGGAAGTAGCCAATTTGTATGCCTACTATATATGTGCATGTTTAATTTTGTTTTGTTCCTTTTTTATTACTTTACACCACATATATCTCGCTTGGAAAATTATTATTCTCTTAAATTCAATTTTTAACAGTTTAACAGAACCAGATTCCACCATGAGTAAATATAATCGCTGTATATTTAATATTTAAGAGACCTGAATGAGGAAGCGGTGACCACAAAGCTGACTTGCAAAGTCTAAAAAAGATATTAGCATTTGATGTTTAAAACAAACCTGCAGTGCAGTTTTGGGAAATCATTTGCATTAAGAAAATATAACTCTCCCTTGGTTTATGGGTCGCAGCACAAGTTAAAATATAATGTATAATTTATTATAAAAATATTTCTCAAATTACAATTTAAAACGTTTTTTCCCCCATTGTATGACTACTTGTGACTTTAACTTAAGCACCGTATGTTTAGAACACTGTAAGCAAAAAACATACACAACAAAACTTTTTTGTTGTTGTTGATAATAGTGTAAAAATATATAAAGCACTGCTCACACGGACGTCATTTTCAAACCAGGCAGCTTTCTATTGGTCAGTTCTCCAAATCTGCGTGAAAAACTTGAACCCGTAGGCAAAATCTGTATCAAATCTTTCACAATCATGTGGATTCCTAATGAAATTAGCATATTTCACAGTTAGCGGTAAATGTGACTGCACCTTTTCATTTCTGTGATAGAAATGAGTCCATGAGCCATTTACAGTTTACTCATTTCATGGTTCCTATGTATGTATGTATGTATATAATATTAAGTATGTTAATATAATATTTTGTTAAGCAGACTACACTAGTGAGTGGAGTTATGATAAATCGTGTATTCAATTTGTTTTAAAACAAAAAGTAATTGGTTACAAATAAAATTATTAGCAAAAAAAAAAAAACATTTTCTGATAACTCTTGGTCATCTATAAAAAGAAACAAGTGCGAGTCTAAAGATTTTGAAGCACTAAGTGAACATGAAAGACAAAAGACTGAAACAATAACTTTAATCTCTATGCATCCAAGCACCTGAAAATAAGAGGGAATAAACTTAACATGAATGATGTATTGTACTGAACTACAATGAACTCTACAGCTCTGAACACATGTCCTCTCCTCAGAAATGTGTCTTGAGAGGGGCAACTTAACCTTGAAACGCTTTCATTTAAATACATTAATATTATAAATACCCTCAGAACAAACAACACAGTTTTCAGCGATTTCAAAATCTCTCGATAAGTTTTTCGAACAAAAATATTAATCTTTTTCTGTCCTCGGCATATGGGGAGTCTGGTTGAGTGTGTCCTGTGCCGTTTGTCCCTTTAGCCATGGCGGTGAAAGTCTCTCTGTCTCTTTCAAGGGCCGCTCTGTCCCGCTCCAGTCTTGCTCTGTCCTGTTCCAGCGAGGCTCTTTCCCGGTCAATCGCAGCTCTGTCCTTTTCCAGCTGCGCTCGGTCTCTGTCCAACGCCGTTTTCTCCCTCTCTGCGACGGCCTTCTCGCGCTCCAGCAGCACTCGCTCTCGTTCCAGGTCTGCGTGCTCCTTCTCCAGCAGCTGTCGCTCTCGTTTGAGTTTGGCTCTTTGGAAGTGCAGCTCATCTTGAGTCTCTGGAGGGCTTTTTTCCATGGGTCTCCCTCTCACGCTTTCTGCTGTACCTGATGAGGGTCCTCCATCAGCTACTGCGGTTTGAGTGTTGACCTCGATTACTGAATGTGTCAGTAATTCCAGAATATCACTCCCCATTTCTACTTGATACATCTTCTTGCTGGGCTGGGCTGTGAATTCGGACTCATCGGCCAGGTTGGTCAGTAAGGTCGGTTTAGGAGGGTCGGCGTCAGTAGGATCACCATCTACGGCCTTCTCCATGAGTCTGAACCACCGCCAGGATTCTGGTTTAACTGTTTCAACGTCCCTCGCGAGAGCTTTTAAAACCTAGGGGTGAAAGGTAGAGAAAGCTAAATCAGGAGAATTGCATGTATACATGTTTATTTTCTAAGTCAGTGGTTTTCAACCTGTGGTCCGCGGCCCGTATTGCAGGTGGGCCGCCAATTATTTTCTGTTCATTTCCAGTCCATTCTAGGGCTGTGCGATTAAAAGAAAACGTCCTAAAATCACGATTTGAGCGTGCGCATATGCCTAACTCCAGGTTCACACACTGTCTGTGATGCGCCTTTTTTCTGAGCCAATGTTGACGGATCAGAGCGTTCTCACTGCGGTAAAAGGCTAGAAATAAAAACGTGCGAAAATAATTCATGTCTAACACATGAGCATAGAGTGAATTTGTTAGTGAACAGGATGCAGTTTAAGTGAGAGGAGACACGTTTTAAGTGTGCACACTCTCTCCTCGCAGAGCAGCGTGTGTATCTGAGCAAGCACGACCGGTTTTGTGACAGAGCAAAGGAAATCTGCTGCGAACAGAGAGATTCGCACTCGTGCATTATTTTAATGTGCTTTCGCGTTATATTTATGCGCTCTCACTGCTGACCGCATACACATACTGTATACACATTGCAAACACCCGAGGCACCGCTACAATTAATGAGCTCTATGAACAATGCATGGCAAAAAAGAAAAAAAAAGTTTAATTTTTTTTTTTTTGCCACAAGTCTATACATTTTTTTTTTTTTACATCTTCACTATAGTGATAATTTTGACTTATGTCTGTTCTAGAGATGTTACAACTTTTTGATAAAGCTCCGATTGGATTTCTTTTGGAAATATGTTTCAAATTAATCCTGAATGCATTTATGACTGTAAAAGCACAATTGCAAAACTGATCAAAAAAATCGCGATAGTTTTTTTTTTTTTTTTTTTTTTTTGTCCATATTGCACAGCCCTAGTTTATTCAATAAATATAGTTTAAAATCTAGCTTCTGAGTACTAAGTTATTAACCCAACAATAGCGGGGTCAGTTAATTTTTTTGAAGTGGGCCGCGCAAACATATGTGTTTGGTTGTGTGGGCCGCGAGTTGAAAAAGGTTGGGAACCACTGTTCTAAGTAGATCTTTAATAATTATAACTGAACATAAAGACAGATTCTATGTGTCCATCTTACCTTGTATTTGCATTTTAAATTCTCCCACTTTCGTTTTGCTCTTTGAGAAGTAATATTTCCATCCAGGTTGGATTTTGTCTCTTGTACGAATAGCCTACAAAAAAACACACACACAAACTTTGTGACTTTCTCTTTGAAAACTACTCATAAAAAATAAAATCCTTGGGTTTTAAAATCGATGAGGGCTACATAAAGTTTGGTTGACAACCATGTCAGTGAAAAATTTGGATTTATTTATTTTATTTTGTCTTATTTATTTTACAAAACTCTCATTATGTGTTTTGTTAGTATATTAATTAAAATGTTTTCAGTTTTTATATTATTAAGTGTATAATTTCATGTGTACATATATTATTATGGAATTCATGCTTTGAATCATTAATTTCTAAAAACTACTTGGAAATCATGAATTCATTCTACCATTATTTGGCTGTTTATTTCTAATGAGATTCTCCTTGCCATTGCAACTTTAATCTTACTTGTTGGATGCTGTAGTGAAATATTCTCTTTACATCTGCTTTGTAATTATATTTAGTGTGTGTGTATATATATATTAACATCCAATTTATTTCATTAATATTTATTTAATTAAAGTTTTAACTTTAATTGGAGTTTTTAAGTGGGTATAAAACACAGAATTAAATATATCTAAATACATTGAAATAGTAACTAAATAGTTTCCAAATAATATTTTTTAATATTAAATTTTATACATTATTTTAAAATATTACTATACAAACATATACATTTTTAATATAACTATACCAATAAATTATAAAGCCCATAATTAAAATAATAATATAATTAGATACCAACATTTTTCTTGCTAATTTTACATGGTATAAATGGATTATCAGATCATCTGAACCATCTGTCATTGTATATTAGAAAAGGGGTCAGCGTAAATGGGAGTCCCTGATAGTTTAAAAACCCGTCGTTATGAGTTCTCTATTGTAAAACGCACGCACGACATGTACTGCAAATGTAAAATGAATCACATATTGAATATGAATCACAATGAGTACATACTCCCAGCCATTTCTGCATGTGTTCCTCCAGCCTGAGAATAAATAGCCGTGGGCCATGCGCCACCTGATCAGTGCCTCAGTGTCCTTGTGAGACCCTGAAACAGAACAGCGGTGCAGACGGACAGTGCGGCGTGAATTCACTGAGCTCTGCTGCTGCTGTAACCTGACTTTATACATGCAAAACAAAACAAACCGCCCAGTCAAGCCACACCATAAACACTGACAGCTGTCAGTCTGAAATAATAGCAATAAATCCTTGTTTATTAACCGCCAGCAGCTGCACATACCAAGTGCATTAACCCGGTTCTAAATCCACTGTGAATTCTATATAAATTCATTAAAGAGAGTCAAGGTAACTTAATGTGCGAAAGTTTTGCATGCGTGCACACAGTGCAGCTTTAAACAATGACACTCACACTGTTGAGATGGTTGCGCCATTTCTTAAAGAGAGAGAGGCGGCCAAACTCCTCTTATGAGATATACAGTAATACCATGAATATTATCATCTTTCACTTCTTCAACAACCGTTTGCGTCTCTGCCGACAGCAGTCCTTCACGGCTTTTCCAATTTCTAACAGACGGACCAATTATATTATATCACTGCCCTCTAGCGGTCAGGAGAAAACAACATCTCACTACAATAAGCATCAATACATTTTGATCTTTAGTTATAGATTATATCTAAAAGTTCTTAAGAAATCGAGTCATTAAAAATACTGAGACCTCTAATACACAGAAGGGTTATTATTGTCATCTAAAACAAACAAAAATATTTTGAAATAAAGCTGAAACAAAATACAACACAAACATTAGATGTAAACTAAATAAAAATAAAATTATAAAAATGACCGGAAATAAATAAATCTAAATAGTATTTTTTTCTTTCTTTTAAATCAAAGATCACACAAAAGCACTTAACTATATCACTACAAATTAAACTAAAATGATCATAAAAAATGAAAATAAAAGATCATTCAAAATATGAACAAAAAATAATATAGCATATAAACAAACTAAAATAATGATAACAAAGTTTTTTCAAAAAAATCTTTTTTGGAATTACACCAATTTAAAAATAGATTTCATTACAAATTTGTATCTGCAATATTTATTGCTTATTTATTATACTCTATACAAATATATTATAATATTATACATTGTTTTCATTTATTTGTTTTGTTAACAAAATGGAAAGTAAAGTTTCGCTGATGTATATTTTTCAGTGTGGGTTTATTTGTGAAACCACAAACACGTATAGACATAAATTAATTAATTAATGACTACGACAAAGCTACTGTTTGTTGAACACACATTACGTTTTGTGACTCTATATGGGGCAAGTTGTCTCAACAGTAGAACCTGTCATTAAAACAGCATTTTACTTTTCAGCAAAGTTTAATTTTCTGAATGCCAAAAAGGTGGACCATGAATATAGTTTTGACATTTATTGTGTGGCACAAATGGTATACTTAACTTACAGACACCATTATTGTACATCATTTCAATAAGAATGCATCACACTCCATGTTTCTTTCAACATTTACATTGTAAACAAATCTCAAAAATATTTACGTTAAGGGACCCTTGTGCACTGTATTAATGCATGTGGACTGTGTGCATTCGATTTTGGATTGAAAAAAAATATATATATATAATTTTAAAGTAAGCAAAATTTTGCCATTTAAATATATCTTCAGACAACAACCCAATGATTGTTCAGACGATCCCATTAACTCATCGCAGTATCTGTTTTTCCCTGAGGTCTGCCCTCTTCTCAGACCTGCTTCAGATTTTTTCGATCACTCTTTCTAGTAAGAATATTAATCTTTCTCTATTCTTTTCATGTGGACAGTCCAGCCTGTTGCATTCTGAACTGCTTTTCACATGATTCGTTATATGCTCCGATCTTCGGTCTCTTTCAAGGGCCACTCTGTCCTTTGCCAAAGCTTCTCTGTCTTTCTGCAGTCTGACTCGGTCCTGTTCCAAAGACGCTTTGTCTCTGTTAACCGCAGCTTTGTCCTTCTCTACCTGGGCTCTGTCCCGCTGAAGTGCTGCTCTTTCCCGATCAGCAAGGGCCCTTTCCCGCTCTAGAAGGGCTTTTTCTCTGTCCAGGCCTCCGAGCTCCTTTTCTAGAAGCTGTCTTTCTCTTTGAAGTTTGGTTCTCATGATGTCCAGCGAGTGACTTTCTGTCGTCTGCTTGCCTTTTTGTCTTGCTTGCTTACTCAGATGCGGTCTGGAGGCAGGCGACACGTTCACCGGAGTTCCTTCCTCTTCCAGGAACTCCAGTATTTCCCCTTTGACTTTAATCTGGCGCAGCCTCTTACTGGGATGAGGTGCACTATCATTGTCAGCTTCTGATGTGATCACTTGCTGGCTGATCTTTTCGTCAAACTCTTCACCCAGAGCATCGTCCATGAGATTGAACCATTTCCAGCAGGTGGGGTTCTTCTCCACACCGGCGGGGGGATATTTTGCGTCCTTGAAAGAGTGAAATGCATTAAACTGGTCAACGTGTTCTGTTAAAGCTGGCATTTGGAAAACACAATTACAAGTGAGACCAACCTTATATCTTGCTTTCAGGTTTTCCCACTTTTTGGCAATCTGCTCAGTTGTCATCTTTTCCTCAAGCCCCATTTCTCTGAGTATTGCGCTGCAAATAAAATAAAATAAAATAAATCTGAACACATGTTGTGAGAAATCAAGGCAAATTTTAAGATCGCAAATCTCACCTCCAGGCTGTTTTAGACGAATTTTTCCTCCCGTCAAACAGCGCTGAGTTGCTCGACCGCAGCTGTATCAGTTTTGTGATATCCTCAGTAGACACTAGTGCACATAAAACAGCCGGTTAGTTGGCTTAATACTCACACTACTAATTAGTTTCGCGCAAAAACGAACAACTTACTTTTATAGATGTGTTTGGAGCTGGTCGACGCCGAATCCATATTTTATATCACTTCGGAAAACAGATTTCTAGGGCCCTTAATAGTGCACGATGCCAGTGTGATTCTGTTATCATACCCTCCCTGGGAAAATGGCGCCGTACGAGCACAGCCTGGATAGGCTGCCTACTAAGTGCATGCCCTTATTTTGAAGGAGTGAATTTGCGTCTTTAAAATGTATATTTCTTGAAATACACATTTGGTTTGACTTACACAGAATTATTACGTGTGTTTGGAATATTAAACTCAAACGCATTGACGAGATCTTTTGATGGCTACTAACTAGGGTAAACCATAGACGGGCTAAACCAAAGACCAAAGAAAGGTAATTAGCATTACATGGGGGCGTGGCTTATTAGCTCGAAGGGTGTCTCTAATACGTACAATAATAATTTTTAGTTCTTCTTTGTGTATTATTAAAGTCTCTGAGTATCGTTATTATTTCTGAATTATTGTCCAGATGTAGATTAAAGAATCATAGTATTCTAAAACTACTGTAATTGGTCTATCCCGGACAGCGCTGAGAAAAATAACAGGCTCCGCGAGACAATAAGATCACATGACAGCTGTTACTTTTCTCAGCGCTTATCAGAATAGAACAATCAGAGCCGTTTGTGGTTACTAGATGAAGATTTTATTTTTATCTTTTAAAAGCGAGATCGCAGCTACGTTTTCCATTTAAGTGTTAACAAAAACCTATATTTTTAGTGTACAAATATTAAAGCATCCTGAAATTTGAATACACTCGCGGTTCTCTAGCAGCACTGCCCAATGAAGACAACTCAGAGGCAGTTAGTGACTAGATTTACTTATTAATACAATACTCTTGGATAAAATAAACAGCTGCTTTTATCCTACCAAGATCTCAACTAATGCACTTGACCTTTACAAGCCCCTGCTAAACTATTAATAATAGAGGGGGGCTCCTTCCCTAAGAACAGTCAACAAGTCCTGTCAACTAATTGGACAATTCTGCGCCTTGATCAAGGGTCTCACCTCAGTGCTCGTCATTCACTCACTTAAGATAATATATCTTAAGTTTAAGTTCAGTTTAAGTTAAATTACATTTATTCAACCTTGTGTCATTCCAAATCTGTATGGCCTGTTTCTTCTGCTGAACACAAAAATAAAATATTTTGAAGAATGTTCATAGTTAAACTGATTCAGCTCCCTTTGACTCCCTTTGACTCCCTTTGTTCAGATTTTTTTTAAAAAAAGGTTATCATTATTATTCTAAATATCTTCTCTTGTGTTCAGCAGAAGAAATAAAGTCATACAGGTTTGGAAGAACAAGAGGTTGAATGTTATTAATTTCATTTCATTCGAGCAATGACTGTATGGACATATGTATAGTGCAAATGCAATCATCTCCTTTTTTCCACAAATGGACCTTCACACATGGAACTCTGTTCCATCGGTCTCCCGGCCTTTTTTTCATATTGATATCCAAATGCATTTTGCATCATCAGTTCAGTCATGCGAAAGGGTGTCCTTTGTTGTCCAGTGTGGAGCAAGGGGGCTAATCTCTGTGCATATGTCCTTAAAAGCACTGTTGCTGTTTTCCTCTTAAATTATTAAGCTTCTTCAGCGGCTTTAAAACATTGAGAGAAGATTAGCGAGGTTATTCTGTGACGGTGTGTTTGTGCGTGTATGTGTGTGTGTGTCTTCTTCTTTCTGTTCATGCATTGATGCTGTTTGGTATCTAAATGAGAGCAGTCCAACAGAGGCTGATCGATCCATCTGTGCCAATTAAGCCTCATTCCTTTGTCTTTCAGAATCACATTTGCTATCACGTCACATTGCATCTGTCACTAAAGCAACCAAAATGGTTATTTTGTACCTAAAATCAACATCTGGATCAGATACATATGTTTAGCTATATAATTCAGATCCTATTGCATGCTTGTGTTTTCACCCTGAACAGAGAGTGTTTGACATGAACTGTATTGTAATTTCCCTCTATGTGAATCTGTGTCTCTCTAATCCAGCAGTCTGAATCCTGTGTTGGGGAAGAAGAGGGGGTTGTATGTGTCTCTGTAATCTTGCTATGTCTGTGTGCAACTGTGTTGGTAATCCTGCTGTGTGTGTGTGTGCATGCTGAACTGTATTTCTCTAATGTAATCCTATGACAGCGAGCATTTATGCACGTGAATGGTCGTCAATGTTAAAGCATACATGCTTTATGCGTTTAGCATCATTTTACATTGTATGGCTGGCCGCACGGGCACACACTCGACTCCATGTGTGGGCAGGGTTTGACATCATCAGGCGTCATTGCCGTGCTGAGGTGATATGGGAGGGCAGGATCAGCAAAGACATTTGGCTTGATCTCTAACTTTCCTGAGGCGTGGCTGGGGGAAGGGAATGACTGGTTCGGAATGACGAACTGGAATTAGGATAAAGATAGGAAGTAGTCTCAGATCAGTTTCCAATTTGAACCATTATGGAAAAATCGACAAATCTAGTCTCATAGATATCTTGGGGTTTAATACAAAATAAGAATGTGTAGTAATCCAAGTTTTAGAAGAGGTCTGTCGGGGGTCAAAATTTTCATTTTTGGGTTGACTGTCCCTTTAAGTGGTCTTTTATTTCATTATTAATATATTATCTGCAATTACCGTTTTTACAAATATACTTTTAAGAATTGAAGTACACTACAAGTGCACATTAAATACAAATAAGCACACTTCTTCTTCACAAAGGTTGACATAGCAAATTGGAGGTAAGGGCGGATGCTCAATCAACTCTGGGCTATGGAGAAGTGGGTTTAGCGATGGAGACCGCGTCGCGAGAGCCTGCCATGCTGTAGCCGAGCGGATATGCAGCACTATTTATAGCTAATCCTGTTTAAGCGAGGTCATGCTCTCTACCATCCCTGAGACAGAGCAGTGGAGTTAAACGCTCGCGTGCCAGTGTACTAGAAGCACCGCGTGCGCTTTTAGCTCATCCTACCAATCAAAAAACACAACACATACACAAATCACATCCAGGATTTTCTGCTTCTTTTGCCAGTAGTTTCACTATAGGAGAAAGGGCTTTAACCATCATAGAATCTGAAGGGGGCGATTATAATATTATAATTAGTTCTGTCAAATGATTAATCGCATCCAAAACAAAAGTTTTTTTAACATAATATATGTGTGTGTGTTGTGTATATTATGGATCATACACTACATATTTTGAAAATATGTACACTATATTAATATTCATATAATTTATATTATATATAAGTATATTTCATTTTTAAAAATCTTTTTCTAAAATATATACATGCATGGGTGTATTTATATACACAGTAAACACACTGTCATGGTGTAAACCAAGTGTAAGGATTCATTTTATTTGCATTTTGACACTGATGAGGCTGACTAAAAATATCACTTTCTACTTTCTGTCTTTGTACTGACAAACACAGCATTGGGTAATGAAGTGCAGCAAATTTTGAGGTAATGTTTTGTCATATGTACTTGTAATTGGGGTATTATAATTAGTGCTGTTAAATGATTAGTCGCATGCAAAATAAAACTTTTTGTTTACAAATCTGTGCTGTTTGCTGGGCCCTCAAAGCACAGGACCCTGTATATAACTTTATGTGTGTATGTGTGTGTGTGTGTGTGTGTGTGTGCAATAGCTTCTATCATGAATCTATAGTTGATTTTGTAATCTTATCTTCATTCAGTCTTATGTTTGATGTGATGGATTGTAGCGATAAAGCCTTCTAAAGATAATAATTTGTAAATCTCTACCGTGGCCCTCCTCTTGTTGCTAATAATATTACATCAAGTTTAGCCTGGCCTGCTTGTCCATCACACTGAAGTATCTTTGCGGGTTGCTGGTGATGACAGCTGTTTCAACAAGGGATGACACCTGTACCTAGGATAAGCACTGGCCAATTGGAGTCTGAGTTAAATTCCGAGCCGCGCCTCTGACGTAGACAGCCCACAGCGCGCGGTGGGCGGGTCGTTACGGATCGAGTTGTAGATCCACGGCGCGAGACTACTGATGCCAAGTGGAACTGACGCGCACCGGTTCAAAGTGAGTACACATGTATGCAAAGGAAATGTGTTATTATACACTATATAGGCGAAAAGTGTTGTTTCAGATCTTACAATATGGACCACGTTAGTTTTAAATCAAAAGGCAAGTCAATACAGATCGAAATTGTTAGGTTTAGTAGCGGAAACATGCTGTTATTCTATTAATTCTATGTGAGAATCGCGTGATTAAGACTAGTTTTTCTGCATGTCTTTTTTTATTTCTTGCTTATATAGTCCTAAGTGTTCTGCTTTATACCTTATGACACACTTTTTTTTTTATTCTTAATGCAAATTCATTAGGCTACTATTTACCCAGACATTATGCACTAGAAAAAATATTTGCAGATGATTCTCTGTAGAGTATTACATTTCAGAATAAGTGCGTCAGTTGAGTGTATTCTAATCACTTGAGAGGTTTTTTTTTTTCTTCTTCTTCTTTCTTGGTATCGTAATGTGTATTTTATGCCCTTGCAACGCAGAGATCATATGGACCCATTACTGCACGCAATGCTATTTGTGTCGCCAAGAGGATTTTGCATCAATGCCACAGTGACTTCTTAACTGCCCTGTAACATGCTTTATGCTTTGGTGGACAGTGGGCTTTTTGGAGTTCGATTCGTTTCGATTTCTGTAATGTTTATCATTTATGCTGATAAAATAGACCAGTAAAATGGCATTATAGCAGCATTGTGGCCAGTCAGGGTGCGAATTATGTGGAGTCAGTCAAAAAAGAAGTTGATGGGGTCATAACACATGCTGTAATAATTATAAACACGTTTTTGTTTAGATAACCACGAGGTTTAATTACAAGCTAGTCAAAGATGCTAATAATAGCAGAAGTTGCTGAAGTTGGTAACCATAGCAACAGTTCGCCTTTTAAGCGCTTTCCTTGTGTCGACTAAATGTACATCATTACTTACCTTATTATAGGTTTACACATTACACATATTTCTCAGAAAAAAAACATCAGTATTTTGATTTAAATGTTTGAGATGAAGTTTAAGATGGTCACTTTGTAAAGCTTAGCTGATGATAGAGCTAAGCCTATGTGAAAATAAGTTTAAGTTATTTATTTGTTAAAATAAAATATATAGCCTATTTTGCAAAGGTGTTATGTGATGTTTGTTTTTTATATAGCCCTGAATGACCTGATATAGAGATATATAGAGAGCCTATATTTATCTTGTCCTCTAAAATAGCAAATTATTCCATCCGAATGCTCATTCATTAGCATTTCTCACTTATTTGCCTTATTTAGACAGTAAGTTTCCACATCTGACTTCCAGAGCATCATGCAGCATCACAATGACTCACACTCCTCATTCACAGCATGAGTAAATATAGATTTTCAGCATTCGTGTCACAGAAACGTTCACAAATTCTTTCCGTGTTCAGTTTATTTCTGAGAGCATTTAGTGTGGCACAAAGGTGCTCTTTGTAGATATATTTTATCAGAAGATCATCTTTGTTCCTCACATAAATGATTGTTTACATAAAACATCTAATAGTGGTATTAGTATTCTTGCCATACTTTAATAAAATATATCTTTTACTGGTACGAGTCTATTTCAAGTGATTCAAATAAATGTACCAAATAAAAGCTTTTTGTATACAGAAGAGTAACTCTTGTGCCTCAGGCGTTATCCGGCTGCACTTAGTTCCCTCAGAAGTCTAAATAAACTGAGGGTACTGTCTAGGAATGAGTAAATATGTTTGTCTGTGTTCAACAGCACATACTCTTCCCTACAGCAGCAGTGGCTGTGTGTCTCACTACTGCCACAGATTGACTAATTAGATTAAGCAAGAAGCTTTCCTGAGATAATCATTCAACAAGCCATTTCCTCTAATGGAAACTGTGCTTCTCAAGACCGTCCACTGAAGGTCAAATAACTTTATGCATTAAAGGAGAAATTTTGTGTTGATGCTTTGTAGTACAGACTTTGTGTTGTTTGGAGTAATTGTACGTGACGGCGAGTCACTTATGCTCTGAAAGCAGCACCTCCTGACTGTGCTGGTCGAGGGGCTGCATTTGTCTCGTTGTTGCAGGATAGGACATGTAAAACAAATCTGTAAGTACTTTTCTATCTGTTTTCTGATAATGAATAGAGGTAGGTCAACTATCATGGTGTGTTTTAGTTTAGTGCTTCCGTAAAGTCATTATTTCAGTCATTTGTTTGGCAATTCAGATGTTTTATTCTGTAACTGGGATGCAGATAAAAAGGTAAAGGTAAAACTTTTGTGAGCAAACATTAGGAGTAGATTTAGTGTCTTAAAATATGTTGTTGTCCATGACCATTGAGAGGGCTTTGATGTCACTGCCTTTGAATCGCAATATAATTTACAATTATAAAAATAATAGATTTCATTGCTGATTGTAGTGAAAATTGTTTATTCATTTGTTCAATCCATGGTAAATATAAAACTTAAACTAAATTACCATTAGAAATGCTGCCTTTACTGAAGTAAATTTTAAGAAGCACTATAATTCTAGAAATAAACTAAAACTAAAAAAAAAAAAAATCTAATAGTAATATTAAAAAAAAAAAATGTAAATGATAGCATATATACTATAAAATATATAAATAATACTAATATAAAAATATTTCCATTTAATTAAGCTTTTTTTAAATACCCTCTGAAACCTTATTCCCTACTCTGTTTTTTGAACACATCTTTTGAGTCATTTCTATTGTCTTTGGCAGGTCACTCTTCTTGACGAGATGCCGGTTTTATGTAACAGAACTAATTTTAGCATTCTGTTCTTTAAGCAGACGTAACGGATCTTTCCGCTTAAGGGCCATTACAAAAGCCAACTGTCACTTTGCATACCTGTCAACATCATCTTTAACAGTGCTATATGATTTGAAGTGACTTCCTTTGTTGATTGACAGTGGTATCCCTTGATCTGGCAGTTGTGACAGTACACGAATAATCACATTTCATGTGGCTTCATGTGCTAAATGGTCATATAAGCTGACGTGGGAATGATAGAGCATGTAATGAACTTGCTTTTGTTTTGTTTTAGATGTAACTTGGTGCAAACCTGAAGATTTGACCTTCTGTGACTCCAGTCAACTCAAGATGAGAGAAGATACATCGGGAAATCAAATGGAAATGGCATTTAAATTACATCTGGTGTGTCATCAGAAGAGTTACTTTTTGCATCCCTGAGGAATCAAGTCTGGATATTGTCACTGCTTACCTCAGGGGAAGCCACTTCTCCTCCACTTTTCGGTGCACTTCAGCGGGACTATGGCCAAAAAACTCATTCCGTGGGTCGAAATATAAGGCAGACGCAAATCATGATGGAGATTTTGGCTGCACACTCAAAGAACTTCGGTCACTCATGGAACTCAGAGGGACAGATGGATTACAGAGGATTCAAGAGTGCTATGGAGATGTTCAGGGACTCTGTTCCAGGTTAAAATCCTCACCAATAGATGGTAAATAATTCCTTTGCTACCAATGTTAATGTTTATGCATTAAAATACATTTATAATCACCAAACTTAGTAAAAGTGGACCAAAAGTTAGAACCAATAAATGGTCAATTTTAAATTTAAATTAATTAAAAATAAAACACTAACATGTGAATTTAGGCACCACGACATTATAATATACAGTTTAAAAATGTATATTCATGTTGAGACTTTGCTTAAGATAACATTTAACAGTGTATAACAGTAACTATAGGTGAGCTTCAGATGACAATAAAGGTAATCTAAATGTAAAATAGAGGAAATAAGCATACACTATTAAATATCCAATATTAAATGATACTAATAATTAAAAAAAAATATCTTTTGCCGGTTACCAAGATGGTTCCAATCTATCTACATACATATGTGTTCCTAGATAAAACACTTTGATCACTTTCAGTTTTGCTAAACCTCATGTCTTATATTTAACCAAATGGTTTATTGATGCTGAGACTGGTTTAGCCTGGTGGTTATAAATCTGAGCTGAGCAAAGGTTTTATGTTCAAACTTCACTGGGGTTGATCCATGACCTCTCACCATTTCAGCCTTGAGCAAGCACTTAACCTCAGGCTCTTCCTGGAAGACTGTCTCTGTAACAAGTGTAGCGTAATCGCTTCAGATAAATGCGTGAGCTAAATAACTAATTAGCAATTAGACGTTTCAGGCATCTTTTTCCATATGCTTTTTCCTTTAGCCATTAGCACTTTAGCGTTCATCAAGGACTATATTTTAGCATTAAAACACTCTTTCAGAATTTCCCTTTGACAGTGGAGCAATAATGGAGCAAATAAAGAGGTACATAGTTTGACTGCATAATCCAGTTGAAAGGTCATGTCTTTTAAGAGAGAAAGTTGTGCCACTTAATGCAGTCAGTTGCTAATCTAACAGCATGTCTATTTTTGACCACATTATGAGGGATTTCCATCAAGCAAATATAATTAACTGAAGTCTAACTCGTGTTTTACAGTATGTCATTTTGCATTTTCATTAATATCACTTTTAAATAGGTTCCATTTTGTGACAATAGTTAATGAAAAATATTTCTAAAGCACTGATTAATCTTAGTCAAAGAGTATTTTAACTAATGCATCATTAAAATCAAAGCATTAATATGTTAACTAACATTAACTAATGGGACCTTTTATTATGAGTTGTTAATGTTATTTTAAACTATGGACAGCCCTAATAATTTTAGATATTATTTCTGTTTTATATGTTTTTCTAAACCATTCCAAGTGCCTTGGTTATGAATAATGAATAACATGACCAGTCTTTTAAAAGGTTAATTACAGTGCATCTTTTCTAACTAAATTACAGTTATTATGTGTCAGTCAGCTGACAAAAATTTTACCGCCGGACATTATTACCTTTCTTGTCACTTATTTGTTAACAAAGTGGCCATCACCATGTTTGCTGCTCCGGGTGTGTGCTCACAGTGTGTGTGTGTGTGTTCACTGCTCTGTGTGTGTGCATTTCGGATAGGTTAAATGCAGAGCACGAATTCTGAGTATGGGTCACCATACTTGGCTGAATGTCACTTCACTTTCTTTTTCTTTTCTATCACGTCCTTTTGGATTTTACAGTTGCTCTTTTTGCTCATTTCACCGTTTTATTAATTTTCTTCTGTGCTTCTAGTTTAGACCAATCGGTCTTCATATTATCTCAGCGAGCTGAACTCCAGTCATTTGTCTAACACCATGATCAGCTTATGTTTCCCTTGATAATTCCAGCGAAATATGTTTACACTCTCCTCTTGTGATTCTTTCATTTAAGATTTTTATGTGTATTAGAAATACACAATCCATCTGTTATGAAAGAGTCCTATCTCTTGTTAAAATCTGACCTTGATTATTGTTTTTTTTTTTGTCCTATTTACCTTGTCATCTGTCTATATTTTCCAGTTTGATATGCATTGGATTACTGCTCTGTACTGGCATTTTTAGCTATGTGTAGAGCCATAACAGACAGTTGTAGTTGTGACAGGTGGGACCAGATCAATTTACATCATGTAATCCCATTCACCTTAAACCGAGGCAGGCTCTTTATTGCTCCGCTTCACTCTAATCTCACTGGCCGCTGCTCTGCTGCATGGGGTTTACATTCATTTTTGCCCTTGCCAACTGTGGGTTAACCTTTGAGGGGGCAGAGAACTAGCGTTTTGTAATTGAGCAAGGAAAGGAAGAGAGGGATTACACTGTGTTAGTGTTAAGGCTGTGCTCTTGCTTGTGTGGGGAGTGGAAATCTTGGTATTTTTTGGAATCCATTATATTTAAAATTAAAAACTAAGCAAAGTAAAAACCATCTCCAAATCCAATTCAATTTCTCAAGCGTTTTAAAATATAGCTAGAACAAGTTGACCTTTTTCACTTGATCCATCTGTAATTTTTAGGACACGTTAAGTCATCAGTATGTTTTCTCTGTACTATTTCAAAACGTGTTTTTAAATTGCAAACTCAGTACATATCAGAGATATGGCATAAGGATGTATAGATTATCTAAAAGTCATATGTTGAGTACCCAATAAATCGCTATGTAAATGTAACAAATTATGTGTAATTCAAACATTGTCATTAATAATAATCCCATCAGAAGACCAATGTCGACCAACATTCATTAGTCGGTGACTTTAAAGGAGGGGTGAAATGCTTGTTTTCACTCAATATCCTGTTAATCTTGAGTACCTATAGAGTAGTACTGCATCCTTCATAACTCCAAAAAGTCCTTAGTTTTATTATATTCACAAGAGAAAGATAGTCTGTACCGATTTTTCCCGGAAAACACGAGCAGCTGGAGGCGTGACGTGTAGGCGGAGCTAAAGAATCACGAGCACCAGTAAGTTTTTGCGTTGAGAGCGTTTGGAAGCTGTGACACCATGAGGACAAAACCATCCAAAACAAACCATGGCTTACAGTCAGATATTTATGTTCCAGAATCAGATCCCGAGGCTGAAACTGAACGAGAGCAGCAGCAGCAACGACTCGCTCCGAGCGGGGCTCGAACCCGGGTCTCCGATGGGAGGCGGACGCACTAACAAGAAGGCAGAGATATTTGAAGCAGTTTTACTCACCGCCTGCGGTTCCAACACACGATCGTGGCCCTTTTTCGTTGGGATTGCATCATCCTTAAGAAATAAACGATACGCAAATCCGTCGTCAAACTGGGCCTTGTTTGTAAAACAAGCATCTTCGAAATGCAGGGAACAAACAAAAACACTTGCACAACTCCGTTGATGCTCTGTAAAAATAAACTCCATCCACTGGTCCTTAATGCTGTTTTTTTTTTTTGGTAATCTGTGCAGGGTTGTCTTGCCCTGGCAACCAAAAACACACTTCTTTTGTGACATTTCGCGACGCTCTCGCTCTGATCAGTGAATGTCAGTGCTCTGCTATGCCGGAGCGTGCGCTCTTCCGGCAGACGTGCCCTAGGACCCATATAAGGAAATTCCGCTCCATCTAACGTCACACAGAGCCATACTTGAAAAAAACTTTCCGAAACTTGTGACAAACCGGAAGGAGAATTTTAATAACAGAAATACTCCTTCAAACGTACAACTTAAACTTTGTCCATGTTTAGCATGGGAATCCAACTCTTTAACAGTGTAAAAAACTCAGTATGCATGAAATAGTATTTCACCCCCCCCCCCCCCCCCTTTAATGTTCATGTTTGTTACCCATCCAACTCCCTTTCAAAGGAGTTTATTGAATCTTTTAACCTTACACAATGGATAAATGAGCCCACTCATCTACAAGGACACACTTTGGATCTAGTGCTCACTTATAGGCTTTCTGTCTCTGAGCTTGAGCTTTCTGATGTAGTTATCTCTGACCACAAGCCTATTTTATTCTCTTTGTCACTGCTAAATCTACCTTCTCCATGTGGTGTTGTTAAGCTGTCTTGGTCTTATTCCTCTCGGTTCCACCTGGATTTTAACGTGCTATTTGATGAACTGAGCTCACAATTGTCATTGGACACTTCACTTTCTGATCTGAATGTTGACCAACATCTTGAAATGCTAAATAATGTATGGATGGACACTTTAAATGAGACTGCTCCTCTCAAAGTTTTAAAACCAAAACCTAAATCTGAAAGGTGGTTAACTCCCGAAATTAGTTCTTTAAGACAGGCGTGCAGGAAAGCAGTGCGAGAATGGAAAAATGATAGTCTTCAGTATTCACATAAGTCTAAGCACAGAAATTATTAACTCCCTCAAAACTTCATTCTGTCGTCAAGATTTAATTCATCCCCAGTATTTTAAATTGTTAACTGAGTCTGTTGGCCCCACTTTACTTTGCCTATTAAACAAATGCTTATTAATTCGTTCGGTTCCTGCATGCTTGAAATTGGCCTCAGTTACTCCTTTTCTCAAGAAGCCTTCCATAGACATGTCTGTTTTAAACAACTACTGTCCAATTTCTGTGGTCCCTTTTATCTCTAAGGCACTGGAAAAGATTGTTTTGTGTCAACTACAATCTTTTCTAAGTACTAACCACATCTCAGATTTCTTTCAGTCTGGCTTCAAGCCTTTCCATAGCACTGAGTCAGCTCTACTCTGAGTGTTAAACAATATCTTAGTAGCTACTGATTCAGGTGACTTCGAGATTTTAATTCTCTTAGACCTGAGTGCTGCCTTTGACACTATAGATCATCAGCTGCTCCTGTCTAGATTAGAATTTTTTGTGGGGCTAAAAGGCTCAATCTTGAATCAGTTTAAATCCTATTTAACGAATCAATATTTTTCAGTCAAAATTGTCAACTTTAGCTCCTCTGCTGCTCATCTCCATTTTGGACTTCCCCAGGGATCTATCCTAGCACCTCTGCTTTTCTCCCTCTACATGCTTCCCTTAGGTTAGATTCTGAGAAGGTATGGTGTGTCCATTTCTATGCCTTGTATTGTGGCATCTCAAAGTCCCAAGTAGCTCATTTAAAATTGGTCCAAAATGCAGCAGTCAAATTTCTTAAAAAAGACCACAAATATGATCCTGCCACCCCTTTTCTGCGAGCTCTTCATACCCTAAAATTTTATGTAATCTTAATGCAATAAACTATTTTTTTTATTAATAAATAAAACAGTAAATAAAATTGATTATTGGATCTATGTTCAATGAGTTGCTGTTTGTGAAATTTGCTAGCAATATCTGAGTGAAAATTGTTTCTACACCAAATATTTAAATGTTTATTCTGCTCTTTCTCTCTGTTTAGGGTTAAGTGGTCATTCTGATGACATTGCAAGAAGAAAAGAAGAATTTGGAAAGAATTTTATACCTCCTAAAAAGTCAAAAACATTCCTTCAGCTAGTGTGGGAAGCATTGCAGGATGTGACTCTAATTATTTTGGAAGTCGCAGCCATAATATCCTTAGGCCTTTCCTTCTATAAACCTCCTAATGCTGAGAGAGAATGTAAGTATCATTGGGATTTTAAGCTCACTATGAATAATATGTTTTTTTCTTTTACTCAGTGGTGCTGTTGAATAACAATGAATTTGAAATGGTAACATGTCCTGAAGGTGATGTAGTGCTGTTATGTATTCAACTCACCCAGGGCCTCTGTTTAAAAAATATATATATATATATATATATATATATATATATATATATATATATATATTTTACCTGAGCGCTGCTGTGCATTAGAAGTAAACCCCTGCAAATCATGTTATTTTGTGTTTGCAATTGCACAGTCCTTCACTTCCTTCCTAAACATATACCCTGCTTATAATGTACCTCAAATAACCTATTAATATTTTATTATATGTGTACTCATATGTATGAATGTTTTTGGTTAAGTTTTTTATGTTTTTGAAGAAAGTCTCATGCTCACTAAGGCTGCATTTATTTGATTTGAAAAATACACTAAAAGCAATACTTCTGTAAAATATCATTACCATTTAAAAACTTTTCTTGTATATAATATATTCATGTGATGTTAAAGCTGAATTTTCAGCATCATTATTCTAGTCTTCAGTCACATGATCATTCATAAATCATTCTTGTATACTGATTTGCTGCCCCAAAACATTTCTTATTAGTAGCAATATTGACAACAGTTCTGCTGCTTAATGTTTTGGTGAAAACTGTGTTTTTCCAGAATTCTTTGTTGAATGGAAAGTTTAAAAGAATCTTACTGACCCCAAACTTTTAAACAATAGTGTACATATAATCTTATGTATAATATAAGACTTATACACACAAGCTGCTATAGTAGCTATTTTTACTGTGACTTTCTCATTGGTGCAGACTGTGGTAGGGCGGCTGGAGGAGTTGAGGACGAGGGTGAGGCAGAGGCGGGCTGGATTGAGGGTGCTGCCATCCTCTTGTCTGTCATCTGCGTGGTTCTTGTCACAGCTTTTAATGACTGGAGCAAAGAAAAGCAATTCCGTGGACTGCAGAACCGCATCGAACAAGAGCAGAAATTCACTGTGCTCCGAGCTGGTCAAGTCATTCAGATTCCTGTGGCCGAGATCGTGGTCGGGGACATTGCACAAGTAAAATATGGTAAAAAGATTTCCCTTCTCCCTTAAGATTGACTGTTTTTAAACAATTAAGAAAAATGTTTACATATTGCTTTACGCTCTTAAATTGAAATGTTGAAGTAACTGTTATGTAGATTTTGCCATTGAGTTTATGATGACCTTATCAGTCAAGCTTCAGAAAAGGACAAAAAATTTGTACATTTTTAACTTTTAGAATTTTCAGTTTTCAAAATAATTACAAAGAAAGCAAGTAACACATTCAATTAAACATAGCATTTTAAAGTAGAAAGATTGACTCAATCTTTTTATTTACATCTTTTTACAACCGTTTGTTGTAAATGCAACCAGAAATTCTGTGAGATTAAAGATTCAAGGCAAGTTATGAAATCAACTACTCTTTTAACTTGCTTTTTTATTAATTTTTTTCCATTTTGGAGTTTGACAGCCATTGAATTAACAGTTTTTTTATGGAAAAGTGCTGTGTGAAGAAAAGAATTATGGGAAAATACAGCATACAGGTTTGGAAAGACCTCAGAGTGAGTGAATGACAAAATTATATTTTTTGGCTTAGCTATTCTTTTAATAAATAATGTTAAAGCATATAAAAATAGTTTTTTTTTTTATTAGTATGTGTGTTTCTTCTTGTTTTTTTTAAGCATTTGCCGTGCTTGATTAAAAACCTATCTTTTGGCTTGCGATGCAAACATCTGTCTGTTGTGTCTCAGACGACACCATCTGTCCTTTGCTTTGTTCTTGCAGGTGACCTCCTTCCTGCTGATGGTGTACTAATCCAAAGCAACGATCTAAAAATTGATGAGAGCTCCCTCACTGGAGAGTCAGACCATGTCAAAAAAACTGCGGACAAGGACCCTATGCTTCTTTCAGGTTTTGCTCAGATTTTTTTCACTAACAATAACGGTAACAACCAAAAATGTCAAGACTGATGCAGTTTTACAATTGCAGCACTTACATACAACACCTGGTCACATGTCCATTTTTGTCCTGTTTACTCAGGCACGCATGTGATGGAGGGCTCCGGAAAAATGTTGGTTACAGCAGTGGGGGTGAACTCTCAGACGGGAATCATCTTCACTCTCCTCGGAGGTGGAGATGATGATGATGATGACGATGAGGAGAAAAAGAAGAGAGGGAGAGGAAAAAGAGGGAGAAGGAGGAGAAAAAGCGGGAGAAAGAAGAGCAAAAGAAAGAAAAAGAGCGGAAGAAGAAAGAGAAAAGAGAAAAAAAGAAAAGTATGTTCCTTAATAAGTTGTCTTTCTGAAAGGCATTTCCCAAATAATAACCAAAGTATCCGTTCTGTTCTAACCAAGTTTAGGTTTTCTCCTCAAAATTGTATTATTATTAAATAGCCAAACTATTTGAAATGCTTTAACCAGGGACTAGAAGCATCACTTTAAACCTACATGAATAGCATGCCGTAAGAGTCACATCATGTCACAAATATCTGATTAATCCATCTCAATTTTCAGCAGCCAAAAAGCCAGATGCAACAGATAAACAGAAAGGTTTGTATTAGCACATATGCTGTAACTGTATGTCATAGCATTTCCTTTAGATCGGTGGTTCTCAACTGGTGGGTTGTGATGTAAAAATGGGTCACAGGTCTGTTCTGACGGGCAAAAACAATGCTAATAACAAATAATAAAATGCAGCAAACTATATAATTAGGCATTGCCTCCTATATCTATATCCTACAACAAAATTGGACCAATACAGTGTTTTGGTGCTAATACATCTGTCACTTGTATAAATCTAATTAAATTAGGTAGATGACATGCTTTCATTATCAGAAAACAAACAAAGCTATGCAAGATATGACAAAATATGAACCAGACTGCTTTAAATATGGGTTTGTGTTCGTGGTCTGTTTTTTTATTTTTAGAAACCATCTAAATTCAAGGGACATTCTGAAACCAAATTTTTTCCTGTTCAGCCTATGTAAATTTTGTACACTGATGGGTCTATAGAGTTTTTTATTAACAAATTTCAATGTTTGATTCAAGGGCTATTTTTGTTACTTTGGACATTTGTCAAAACTGGTTGAGGACCACTGCAGGAACATCACAGGAAATAGCAGTCAGTGACATAGTTCGATCAGTAGTTGCTCTTTTGGCACGCATTGTGTGCCTTTCTTTCCTTATGTATTGAGTGTTTAAGTTGTGAGAATGTCCTGTGAACATATGCTTACTGTCCTCTTAATCTACTTTAGATTAGGGCTTTTGGCCTTACTGCTCTGCTTTTTCCTCTTGTCCACATACGAACACATACAGGCAGACACATACTGTAAATATTGGGCTGTCAGAAGTGTTGCAAGCAGAATTCAAACTCATATTGGCCAAATGAATATCGGAATTCTTTACACTACCATTCAAACATTTGGGGTCAGTAGGACTAATGTTTTCGAAAGTCTATTATGTTCACAAAGTCTGCATTTATTAGATAAAAAATACAGTCAGAACAGTAATATTGTAAAATATTATTACAATTTAATTTTTATTTTTTATTTTACTGTATTTAAAAAATATTTATTTTCATGATGGAAAGCTGAATATTCAACAGCCATTACTCTAGTCTTCAGTGTCCATGACACAGAAAGCATTATTATCAATGTTGAAAACTTATTATTGCACTTTAAAAAATGAACATGCAATAGTTACATTATGAAGTTATATTGTAATTTTTATACATCATAATGTAATGAAACTGGGTTAATTCGGTAGTATTAAATCATATTTTGATTTTAAATGAAACCAGCTAATTTAAAAACATTTTTTTGTTAAATGACAAACTATTTTTGCTAGTTTGATACATGCACAGCCATTGCACAGTGCAACATTTATAAAACCAGTTATAAGTACATTTAATTTAGATTTATTTTATTTTTTTACTCTACTCTCATTCAGAGAAGGATGGAGGTAGAGTGGAGAGAGAGCCCCTTAACAGTGATGATGAGACAGAAGAAGAGCCTAAAAAAAACAAGCTTCCAAAGAAAGAGAAATCAGTACTTCAAGGGAAGCTCACCAAACTAGCTGTACAAATCGGAAAAGCAGGTAAAAAAAAAAAAAAAACAGCGGATTCATATGTTTTTCCTTGTATAAGAACTCATAGAGAGGATTTTAAGTGGTTGTGTGATGTTCATGTGTGTTTTTTCCCATCAGGTCTCTTCATGTCAGCCATCACAGTTCTCATTCTTGTGGTACTCTTTTTGGTGGACACTTTCTGGATCCAGGGGCTTCCCTGGATTAAAGACTGCACTCCTATCTACATCCAGTTCTTTGTCAAGTTCTTCATCATCGGCGTCACTGTGCTGGTTGTTGCCGTGCCTGAGGGTTTACCACTCGCTGTCACCATCTCATTGGCCTATTCTGTGAAAGTATGTGGTCTGTTTTTTGCAGAGGTCTCATGACAAACTTTTACATACAAATCTTACAACTATAGGAAAATCATCAATGTCATTCTCTGTAGAAAATGATGAACGACAACAACCTGGTGAGACATCTGGACGCTTGCGAGACGATGGGAAATGCCACTGCAATTTGCTCTGATAAAACAGGCACCCTAACCATGAACAGAATGACAGTGGTTCAGGTGTTTATTGGAGACATACACTACAAGAAGGTTCCAGAACCAGATTTGATTCCTGCCAACATCATGAATCTCCTTATCACAGGCATTAGTGTCAACAGTGCATATACTTCAAAAATATTGGTAAGAAACTACATTTTGCATGTACTTTAAAATATGCACAGGGTCCAAAAACTGTTACCACAAGAGAAATTGCTTCTAAATTGCATATTTGTTAAATGACAAATGATATTATCAGAATAGAAATTTGAGTGAAGAATTAATATGAATTATTTTGTCCTCATTTCAATTTAATAGTATCAAAATGAGCTTCATGAACCCCATACGTTTCTGTAAAATATGTTAGGTCACAAGTTAGTATAACAGATTAAATATAATACAGATATAATAGTGTCATATATCATTTTTTAAAAAATCATTTCATATATAATGCTATATTTAAGTTATTCTATTTATGTTATAACCTGCCTTTATTTCAAATGCATTTATTAGGATATTTATTTATTTTTATTTTTTTTATTAGATATTATTTAGTTAAAGAATTCAATGTGATTTTAGACTTTTGGGCCATGCTGCTTTAAAACTTGTTTAGTTATTTATGTGATGTTTGCTCTCTTTTATGTAAGATTAGACTTGGTTTTCATGATTTTCATAAATGCCTTTTTTTTGTCTAGCCTGCCGAGAAAGAGGGCGGTCTTCCCCGTCAAGTTGGAAACAAAACTGAATGTGCCTTGCTAGGGTTTACCACTGATTTACGAAAAGATTACCAAGCCATTCGCAATGAATATCCTGAGGAAAAACTGTACAAAGTATACACCTTCAACTCAGTGAGGAAATCTATGAGCACAGTCCTTAAAAATCCAGATGGAAGTTACCGTATGTTCAGCAAAGGAGCATCAGAAATCCTTCTGAAGAAGTAAGTGCACATTTAATATTTCAGATGATAATGATCTTCAGGTGATTTGCTATGTGCTAGATAATGTTACAGGTGGTATTATTATGGTGAGGGATGTTCTTACTCAATAAATCATTTCATTGGTCAGACATCTTTATAGTTCAGGTTGAGTCATTTTAGGCCACGTCCACACGAAGCCAGAGCTTTCCCTATCCAATCTTTTTGTTTTCTCATCTCAAGAAATACCTGCGTCTACACGAAACCACAAAACCAACACAAAATGATGTAGTATACATGCCAGACCAGCATGTGGCACTTTAATTCTGCCACAGAGATACACTGAAAATGGAGAAGACGACATGGACTATGCGCATAAACCTAGCGTGTGGTATACAAACGAACATGGAACATTACATTTATTAATCTGTTTTAATGTTAGATAATAAAAAGACAATCATTCAGTGTTTGTTCATGTTTTTGTTGCTGTTATGTGACGTAGCATTGTTTGACTAGGGGCGAAACGTGGGGTGATGACATCATTGTCTCAGAAAATACACTTTTACAAGTTTAATTATTGAGGAATAATTGATATAATATGCCGCTAAAGTAAACAGTCCCTCAGAGAGCAGCTCTGAAGAGAGGGAATTTTTTTTTTTACCAAACTATGTTACAGACTTTTTATTAAGACCCTAAAGTGACAAAGTGACGTGACGTAGAGCCAAGTATGGTGACCCATCCAAAGTGCACACACACAGCTGTGAACACACACACACACCGTGAACACACACCCGGCAGTAAAGAATCATATCAACTTGTGGAAAATGGGCATCCGATGACCCTTTTAAAACTTTGAAAACACTAAAGATGCTGTTACCTTAGCAAAACTTTGCTGACAAAGAAGTCATCTGTCCACTCTCAGTAATGATAGGGATGCATGAAGCACCATTCAAACAGAAGTCACTTTCAAACCAAGCTCCTTTCTGTTGGTCAACGCAACAAATTGACATGAAAACTTGAACCTGATGTGAAATATGCATGGTTCCAAGTTTATATATGAAGTGAGACTACATACTTGTATTGTTAAATTTCCAAAAAGTTATAATAGATCAATAATAATTAATATCTCCCCAGGTGCTGTAAAGTCCTTTCAGCCAATGGTGAAGCCAAAGTCTTCAGGCCCATTGATCGGGATGACATTGTGAAAGAGGTGATTGAGCCCATGGCCTCTGAGGGTTTAAGGACCATCTGCCTTGCATATAGGGACTTCCCTGTTTCAGATGGAGAGCCTGATTGGGATAATGAGGCAGATATATTAACTGGACTTACTTGCATTTGTGTGGTGGGCATTGAGGATCCTGTTCGACCAGAGGTAACTGCTCACTTGACTATTAATAACCCTACTATTCCTTCCACTTTACATGGAACATATGCATTTGGCAGTGAAAACAAAGCAAAGACATGCTGAGGTGCTCATTACTGTAAGTCAGCATGTGTTTGTTGACACCTAACCCCGGGTGGTATAATCGCCACAGGTCCCCGATGCTATTAAGAAGTGCCAGCGAGCAGGCATCACTGTGCGCATGGTCACAGGGGATAACATTAACACCGCTCGAGCTATTGCAACCAAGTGCGGAATTCTACATATGGGTGATGACTTCCTGTGCATTGAAGGCAAAGAGTTCAACAGACGGATACGCAATGAACTTGGAGAGGTGAGGGGGTCAAAAAAAAAAAATCTGTTTTTATTAGCATGAAATGTTGATACTAAGACCTCATCATATTTTCAGATTGAGCAAGAGCGCCTGGACAAGATCTGGCCCAAACTGCGTGTACTTGCGAGATCTTCTCCAACTGATAAGCATACGTTGGTCAAAGGTAATGAGTTTTAAACAGGACTGTTGTTAAAGTTGTGGTGAATCTTGCAGTCCGACTGCGAATAAAATGGTTTGCTGTCTCTTTAAGGTATAATTGATAGCACCATCTTAGAACAGAGACAAGTAGTTGCTGTCACTGGAGACGGAACCAATGATGGTCCTGCGCTAAAAAAAGCTGACGTTGGATTTGCAATGGTAGGTTTTTTTATTTTTATTGAACTGTAAATATTTACTAGCACATCACTATAATAGACATAACAAATGCAAATGAATACTGAACAAATTAAAGAAAAAAAAATCTAGCAGTGTTTCAATCCAAGTAGAAAATTTTGTCTTGGTCAGGGTAGTGGCATATTTCATTTTTGACAGGAATGAAAATGACGATGTGAGGGTTAAAAGCAAAGTGATTTCAGGGGATTTGTAATGAACTGTAGTTTGAAGTAATAGTTCACCCAAAAATGATAATTCTGTCATTAATTACACACCCTCATGTCGTTCCAAACCCGTAAGATCTTTGTTCATCTTTGAAACACAAATTAAGATATTTTTGACGAGAATACTTCTTTTGCGCAAAGAGTCAAAAAGTCTTTATCACGCGTTCATGAGGGTACCACCATGATGCATGGTGCATCGAAGACTGACACAGAAAAAAAAAAATTGTTAAACAAGGTAGTTATTTTTGTTTTCTAAGCACAGATGAAGTATTTTCATTCAGCGTTTTTGCTTGCTCAGGAACAAATTACCCTTCTCTATCCCCAACTCCTCCTTTTGCCACAGTCAGGACTTGGCTTTCTGATATTCCATGTTGACTCCTTTTATCTTGGATAATGTGTTACACTTAAATTTCATTAAGTACATTAATGATATCTGCTTTGTTCTGTTTACCCCTTGGGGGTAATGCTCATTTATGGCTGCATGGATGGGCAGGGAGTTTTTGCCCAGAACAGAACCATACAGCCAAACCAAACTGTATTCTAAGTGTCTACTATTTTGATGATAGAGGTCCTGACAGAATTACAATTGAACCACTGATATCACATGGACTGTTTTAACAATGTCCTTACTACCTTTCTGGGCCTTGAGCGTGTCAGTTGCATTGCTGACTATGCAGGGTCAGAAAGATAAAGAAAGGTCTTACGGGTTTGGAATGACATGAGGGTAATTATTGTAGAGTAATTAGTGACAGAATTTTCATTTTTGGATGAGCTAACCCTTTAACAACATTTTAGAAGAAACTTTCACTAGAGTAAAACAGTTTAAAAAGTTGTGCATTTTGTCTTAACACTTAAAATGTTTTTAATCACTTAAAATTTAATTATATGGCATATATCCTGTAGTATTCAAAAATAAGCATGAACAAGCATGGAAAATGAAAATTAATTAAATTTGACAATGACATGTCTTGATCTGTCTTTTTAGGGCATTGCTGGTACAGATGTGGCTAAAGAGGCATCAGACATTATCCTGACAGATGATAACTTCAGCAGCATTGTGAAGGCAGTGATGTGGGGCAGGAACGTCTATGACAGTATCTCAAAGTTCCTCCAGTTTCAGCTGACAGTCAATGTGGTGGCTGTCATTGTGGCGTTTACTGGAGCCTGTATCACACAGGTTAGACTTCTGCTCCCACTTTCTCCTGTCCTCGTTGCCACCTCGTTCTTTCCATTAAACTTTTTACTTTGTCCAAAACAGGATTCCCCTCTCAAAGCTGTACAGATGCTGTGGGTGAATTTAATTATGGACACATTTGCCTCACTAGCACTGGCAACGGAGCCTCCCACTGAGGCTTTACTGTTGCGCAAACCGTACGGCCGTAACAAGCCTCTCATTTCCCGCACCATGATGAAGAACATCCTTGGACACGCTGTATATCAGCTAACCATCATCTTCACACTGCTGTTTGCCGGTAAGTACCACCCAAAATATCTAGAGCAGGGTTTACCAAATGGTGGTTTGCGAACCACCGGGGAGTTTGTGAGGGAATTGATAAAGGTAACGTGCGCTAGATTTTTTTGTGGGCAGAGGATTTAGCAATATTCTGCCAAAATAAAAACTCAGACTATTTAGTTTTGAATGTTTGAAAGTTAAGAATTTGATATAGAAATATTACTGTACGATTGTAACGCGTTTAGAGCATCCATTCAGGGTATATATCTAATATATCTCTGATTTCATTTTTTCTATAGGTGAGCAGATCTTTGACATTGACAGTGGCAGGAACGCTCCTCTTCACGCCCCTCCTTCAGAGCACTACACCATCGTCTTTAACACATTTGTGATGATGCAGCTCTTTAACGAAATTAACGCTCGAAAGATCCACGGCGAGAGAAATGTTTTTGATGGCATCTTCAATAACATGATCTTCTGCTCCATTGTATTCGGGACCTTTGTAATCCAGGTACGTCACATTGTAAACTCTATAAGCCTGTGTCAATTATCAACAATTCTGAATCCCAACATGGTTTGTTTTTTTTAGATTGTAATCGTGCAGTTCGGAGGGAAGCCTTTTAGCTGTGTAGGTCTCTCTGTCGAGCAGTGGCTGTGGTGTGTCTTCCTTGGATTTGGCTCTCTTCTCTGGGGGCAGGTAGGCCTTGAAAAGCATTTTAACTGCTGACGACTTTTGAAACTATGCACTGGGTGATGTATTGTTTTCCTCACCTCCGACCAACAGTTGATAACCACCGTTCCCACAAGTCGCCTGAAGTTCCTGATGACAGCAGGTCATGGCACTCAGAAGGAGGAGATCCCTGAAGATGAGCTGGAGGAGATGGAAGACCTGGATGAAATCGACCACGCTGAAATGGAGCTAAGAAGGGGGCAGGTTCTGTGGTGCAGGGGTCTCAACAGAATTCAGACACAGGTACTAAATGAGGTTTCTTTCATTTGATGACTTAATTAAAGGAACACTCCACCGTTTTTTGAAATAGGGTTTATTCACATTATTTCCTACATTTAGATAGGTGGGCAAATGCATTTTTGTGTCAGTGCATGCATTGTTTTAGTTTGACTGGGTCGGCGTTAGCTTAGCTTAGCACAATGAATGGAATCCTTTGTTGCCAGCTAGCATGGCCTGAGTAAAAGTGATCAAAAAAAAAAAAAACCCCACCTAATTACTTCTTGTGGCCTGCGTATTCACAACGAGTATAAAAAGCGATCCAGATTAACACTAGGCGATTTCCTTGGCAGATATTGACTTGGGACTATATTATGGGGAAGCACAGGCGAAGCACTGCTGCTTAGGCGAAGTAATAAGGTGGGGGTTTTTTTATTTTTTTGATCACTTTTACTCAGGCCATGCTAGCTGGCAACAAAGGATTCCATTCATTGTGCTAAGCTAAGCTAACGCCGACCCAGTCAAACTAAAACAATGCATGCACTGACACAAAAATGCATTTGTCCACCTATCTAAATGTAGGAAATAATGTGAATAAGCCCTATTTCAAAAAACGGTGGAGTGTTCCTTAAAATGGTTAGTTCATCCAAAAATTAAACTTCTGTCATTAATTACTCACGCTCATGTCGTTCCAAACCCGTAATACCTTTGTTCATCTTCCAGAACGTAATCAACCAAATGAGCGTTGTTTACGTTCAGCATTCACATGCTGTCTACTGAACATAAACAACTCTCATTACGTTGACTATGTTCTGGGGTAATATCCAGCTCAACGGTGCAAAACCATAATGCACTGGATAGTTTGCCAAATATTCAGTTTGAGCCTGGCCTGATGGTAGAATGCTACTGACCTCTGATTTCTATTTGTTTTTGGTGCTTTTTCTTCAGATCCGTGTGATTAATGCTTTCCGGGATTCCATGTCTCCTTACGAAGGCCTTGAGACGCCAGAGTCTCGCAGCTCCATTCACAATTTCATGAGCCACCCCGAGTTCCGTATTGAGGATTCAGAACCAGCCATCCCTCTCATCGATGACACAGACCCTGAGGAGGATGCACCTACTAAACGAAACAAGACTTCTTCCCCACTGCCTCTAGTTTTATCCCCTAATCAGAACAACAATGCATCTGACAACAGGGCTTTCCATCAGCACAAAGATATATCCAAAACTATCCTTTCTCCAACTCCTGGAAGCCCACTGCATAGTCTGGAAACCTGTCTATAATCCGCTACCACTCTACGTCAGATCACGTCAATAACTGAGGACACGTTAGTTACGAAATCAGGGCTTCTGGGCCTCTGATAGTGAACTGGAAAAGACTTTCTTATTATATTTTGTTCCTTCAAATATTTTAATATAAGGTGTGTTGGATGTTCATATAGATACAGATATTGGGGAGTTTTGGATAAATTATTATTTTGGATGAAAAAGGTTCACATGTAGTTGCTGCTCTGTTTAATAGTGAGCAAACACTATTTGAAGGTGCACTATTTGCCTCTAAATCAGTTTTGATTTTGATTTTTTAGAAAGCTAGGAATCCTTAGATGATGTACATTAAATGGGAAAAGATATAATGCATACATTTTTTTAAAGGGGTATGGCTGGACCGTAAAAGTGATTGATTATAGGCCTATTATTTAATGAAAAGTAAAACTGCACACACAAAAATGACACATTCAAGGTGTTTTAAGGGAATGAAATATTAACTGGTTTACAGTGGTACATTGTGCTCATTTTTGTCTAGATTTTTGTTTCTTTTTAAATCAACCAATGATGAAGGCTATGCTAAAATGTTGTTTATCAGATTTGATCCACCTCTTTAAACCACAGACAAGGGCACAAACACACCACACAAGTCCCCTGAGTTTGTCAGGATGCTGTTTTATGAATTATTGTGATGGTAATAAGAAGTATTATTATTATTTACTGCAGATATTATTCATTCTGGGGAAATGTTAATGGTTTTAACAAAATGTAATAAGATGTTACAGAAATCTACACAGAAAACAATACAAGATTAGAAAAAGTAAGTAGGAAAGCAACAGAGAGAATTTGTGGGTACATTTTATTTCACTGTAGGTTTTTTTTCTAATAATTATTTGTGGCGTTTTTGGCTTTGTTATGATAGGACAGTGAGTAGACAGGAAACAAAGTGGGACAGAGAGAGAGTGGCGGGATAGATGTTTATGAAAAATAATTTTGTAAATATAAATGGTTATTGTGGTTTAATTTACATTTGGAAGTCTTTAAGTAATGTGTATGTTTTTGACAATAAAATATTCATATTTAGCTTAACCTAATCATTGGTTTTAATTTGAATCTTATCGTGTATATATTTGACAAAATTATTAGATTATTAAATAACGTACTTAACCATTCATGTGCATTCAAATTATAAATGCTCTTTTCATTTTATTTTCTTGCGCAACGTCACTCAACGCGACTGCGTTCCGGAAACTTGCTCCACCAATCCCGTCGCAGCATTCATGTCACGTGATCTTCGAAATCAGGCTGGCCACCAAATTTGAAATGTGGAAACAGATCGCTAATGCCAGTTATTTACTGTGAACAGTCAACACTACGATTAATAAACATAACCCGTGAGCTCTCTCCAACAGACAGTAAGTGTTTTTGGTCGTATTAAATGTTTATTATCCGTTTTAAAATCTAATTAGAATTTAATCGTTGAGTAAACCGTATGAATTCATGAGCTCAATGACTTCCATTATGTTTAAGTGTTGGTTATAATACTAAAATGCTCTTTTTATTGAGTATCGTTAGCTTTATTTAGATTATTTAAGTTAGGTTAAAAGTATTTCATGATAAAAAACATGAAAAAAACGGAACCACATTAACTGTAAACTGATGTTTGCAGGACTTTGGCCTCCGTTTGTTTTCACCGGCTGAAGATGGCATCTCTCTCTCACCGTGGTAATCATCTTTATATTTAATTACAGTATCTCTAAACTACCCTTACAAAAGTACTTCAGTGGTACAGTGATACTAGCAGATGGTAATGCAGTGGTGGACCATGGGAAAACACTAACATGATTCATGTCCAAAAGATCAACAACAGTATTTAGAAATAATTTTTGTAAATGTAACGTTACTGTAACAAGCCACAGAAAAAAACACTGATTAAGAATATGTAAACATACTTTAACATGTAATTTTATCAGTGTTTTTCTTTGTATTCATTTGTTTGTTTATTTTCTCTTCTTCTAGAGTGTGTTTCACTGGCTGAAGAGAAATTTGACTTTGACGTTTCATTGTCACCTGCAAGGTTTGTTTTAAGTGTTCGGTATGTTCAAGGCAAGGCAGTGAACATACTGAATTAAAAATAAAAAAAATTGTTTTTGCTTAACTGAAATAACAATGAGTTATACATTCAATCCTAAAATCAAACTGAATGGAACAAAATACAACTCATAAAACATTTCTAAGACTTTACCTTGATATGATGAACTGATCACTGATTGGTTTGGAATGATACAAGAATGAGTTCATAATGAAAGAATTTGAATTTTTGCCTGATTATTCCTTTAATGTGTGCTATATATATTTTATGATGATATACATCATGTGGAAATGTCCTTTCATAGTTCCAAAGGAGATTACGATGTTGAGGATGAGGTTTTCATGGATCTGGTCAGTCATAAAGAGAAACGCACTTCTCATGTGATGGACAGTGTAAGCAGCGGCCCGTCTCTGGGAGAAGAGCCAAGCTGGAGTCCACTTACAGGAGAGAAGTTTGATGAAATCTGCAAAGAAGCTCAGCTACTCGCCAGCCACCTTGAGAAAACGGATTCTGTAGCCGAGTGCAGTATCATTTACTCCAGCCAAGCCGAAGAGACGGAGACGTTTGAGGTGGACAACACAGTCAAACTGAACCTGTTTAGCAAGCCAGCTAATGTTCTGAGTCCCATCAAAAGAGAGACCTTTCTTGTGCAGGACAGCCCGATGAAGCAGCTTCCTCCTGCCATTCAGAAGCGTATGCTGAAGGCTAACGGGACGGCCAGGTTTGGTAAGCCACGTCGGAGTACATCGAGTCCAATCAGGCCTGCTGTAACACAGCCTAAGGTGGCTACTAGAGGCAAAGCCCTTGTGAATAGTAGTGGGGTGTTACCCAGCAAACCCACAGCACAAGTGAACTCACGACTTTCCTCCAGGCTTCCTCCTCCTAGCAAAGTATGTGCACTTAATTCACTCTACTTATTTTAAGATTGTTTGTGTTTAACATTAAGATTGACTTTGAGTGTATCTGTGTTTTTCAGGGTCATTTTGGGCTTAAGCGCAGTCCCAGCAATAGAAACACAAGTAGAGCTGGTTCTTCTGAAGACCTTCTGTCCGATAACACTAGCGTTGCTTCCGATGTCAGTGATTCTTCCTTTAACACTAGTTTACCGGGAAGAAGCAGTATTCCGGCCTGGAACAAGGTAAAAGGAGCTGCCACTGTTGTATATTGTCATTTTCTTCAATAGCTATTGATAATACGGTTATGTAATGCTTGATAATATCAAAACTGCAGTAAAAACAGGAATATTGTTAAATATTATTAGAATAAAAAAAGTTTTCTAATATATTTTCAGCAGCCGTTCCTCCAGTCGATAATGTCACGTGATCCTTTGGAAATCATGCTGCTCAAGAATCATTTCTCATTATTAATGTAAAACTATGGAAACTTTGATGTACTTAAGAATAGAATTTATTTGAAAAACAGAACTTTATTTTAGCATTATAAATGTTTTTCTGTCAGTTTAGATCAGTTTAAAACATTATTGCTGAATAAAATTAATTTCTAAACTTTTGAACTGTAGTGTAGGTTGCAGAATAGACAAATTTTGTCATTTATTGTAATGTATTACCAAAATAAGAGGATGTACACCATTGGTAATTGGTTGATATTACAGATTTTCAAAAATGATATATTTAAACATTTTTCTATATCATTTAGACAGAATTGCGAGCTCCGTCTGCTCTTAAAGCTCCTTCACTTCAGAACTCAAGAGTTGTAGACAGGAGGAGAAACACTTCATCCTCTTCTTCATCTGTGTCCAGCATCAACTCTAGTTTAACTGTCTCTCCAGGAAGTAAAGGTGACCTTTTTATACCTTTAGCATATAATGCTCATAGTTAATATTTAATACAAATAGTATTTAAAAACCTTGAAATTTACATTTAAAAAATTTCATAAGGAATACCCATTTTTCATACTGTACTTTATGATGTCGTAATGCCTAAATCCACATTTAATATACATAGATGTATAGTAATTGACTTTAAAATGCAAGTGATATGCATGAAAACTTCATGGGTGTCTACTGCCATCTGCTGGTTCTGTTAACACATCTCAACTTCCTCCTCTCACCAGCTAAACTGAATTCCTCCCTGAACTCAAGCACTAACAGCATCGGCGCTCGTTCACACAGCAGTGTGAGCAGGTTGCCAAGTTCTAGTCGCAAATCTTCTGTTGTTACCAGAAACCCAGAGCCCCCTGTCAGCAGACGGACCTCCATCTCTACACAGGGGAGGAGGGCGTCTGAACTCCTTCCCAGACCTGTTAAAGCGACACCCCTTAAGAAACCAGATCCACTACCGCCTCCACAGCTTCAGACCCCAGCAAAAAATACAGCTGAAAATACCACCTCTACATCCAGCATCCCTGCATCTGCTGCTAAGATTGGAAGTGCTCTCAGAGGAAACCCCAAACTCAAGGTCCCAGTGGTGCCAACACCCACAAGCTCCCTGAAGGGAGTTCGCAAATCGGAGGGTGAGAAAATAATGCCTCTTAAGATTTTTTGCTTTGAGACATCTTTATCATCATTAAAAACATATTTGTGACCCTGAAAGTTAATAAGTAAAGATCATATTCCATTAATATATTTTATACATTTCCTACCATAAATATATAAAAAACTTAATTTTTGATTAGTAATATGCATTGCTAAGAACTTCATTTGGGCTACTTTAAAGGTGATTTTCTCAATATTTAGATTATTTATTTTTCCCAGATTTTCAAATAGTTGTATCAGTTCAAATATTGTCCTATCCTAACAAACCATACATCAATGGAAAGCTTATTTATTCATTCAAATTTCAAAATATTAATAAGGGAGAATATATATATATATATATATATATATATATATATATATATATATATATATATATATATATATATATATATATATATATATATATATATACATTTTTTTTTTTTTTTTATATAGAAGCAAATGAAAACTGTTGTCTATATACTGAATGTTTACAATTAATAAATTTTAATTAATTCTTAATACCTCTGATGAATTCCTAATAATTTTACCATTTGTAATACAGTATTAAAAATTGATGTTTAATATACTTAAATTACAACTACATGTCATATAGAGTAATATTTCTGTATTAACATACTTTAGGTTACATTATTGTATTATGGTAGTATTTGTTGCAACACCCTATATTAATTCTGATTTGAATGACTTACAGTAATGACAGTTTGCAAACAACAAAAATTATAATAATAATTTTATGAAAATAATCTCATGATTAAAAAATTATCGAAATGATTCTACAAAGAGCAATAACTTTTTTTAAACTGAATGCACTTATTCTTTTATTTCGATTTTTGGGTGAATTTTGACCTGAATGTTTTTTGGAGATTTAATCAAGACAATACTGTATTAAGTCATATTAACTTTTATCAATATTATAGTTTCCTCCTCGCCTGACATCCCTCGTATCATGAAGCCAAAGAGATTGACTGCATGCAGTGTGGAGAGGTAATATTGTAATATATTCTCATCACTTTTATTTCTTTTTAAGGATTCTCTTATTTTTGACACATGTCTTTGCACTTGCAGTATTCCTGATCATCTAGTCGGTCCTCCATTGGGCCTCCTGACACCTTCAGCTATGGGCAGCAAACTGCGAAGACCATCTGCTCTTCCCACCCCAGTCAACCGCCGGATCTCTGCCATCCCTGCATTCACACCCAAGAGTGTGTCACGTCTGCATAAACCTTCCCAGGTCACCGAGCGCTCATCGAGCTCCAGCCAAGCTCATTCAAGGTGGTACTTTTGGCCCTTAAACTGCATCTAAACCTAAATCTGTGATATTCCATTGCGTGTCACGGTCTCTTTATATGTATAAAGTCAAACTTTGCTTGTACAGCCCTGAAAACATGAAGGAAAGTGAGAGTCAGGAAGAAAAGCAAACTTCAATGTCCAATGAGGAGACCTGCCCTCCAGCTAACCTCCAGCCCTGCTCCCTGGTCTTTAATATTGAGGATGAGCCTGAAGAACCTCCTGTCTGTGAGCCAGCAGTTGTGGAGAATCCCTCTGATTCGCCTTCATGTGATCCAGAGCCTCCTCAAGCCAACATCGAACCCCCAGCACTTCCAACCTCAGTGGACACCCAAAAACACCTGCAGATCTCAGAGAAAAAGGAAGTTAAAGAGGTGAAATAAACTCTATTTGGAGTGATTTTTATTTTAAATGCATTTGAAGAAACCTCAACAGATCTGAAAATGTTACAATTGTAGGTTTTGCTCGTGGACCTACCTGCACCAGCACTTCAGTCATCAGAAAAGCTGCTAATTGATCTCTCCAATACCCCAGACCTGATCAAGACTTCCTCTGGAAAGCCTTGGGGAGGACAGGTGAGGAGGAAAGATTATTTAATTATATTTATCTGATCAAAATAAAGGAAAAAAGAATTTTAAAATGTTTCTATTCTATTCCGCAGTTATTACTCTAGTTTTCATCTTTCAGAAATCATTCTAAAATGCTTTGATGCTCAAGAAACATTAGTTATTATCAGTATTGAACAGCTGTGCCGATTTGTTTTTTGGAAACCATGATACATATTTTTTTCAGGAGCTATAGATGAATAGGGAGTTTAACAGCACTTACTTGTAAAATACAAATGTGTTAGAACATTATAAATGTCACTTTTAATCAATCTAATGTATCCTTAGTGAATAAAAATAGTAAAATCTTCACATATATACACACACACACACACACACACACAGGTGTGTGTATGTATGTATATATATATATATATATATATATATATATATATATATATATATATAAAATTGACCCCAAGCTTTTAAACGGTAATGTGAATTCTTATACTACTTTCATTCGTCGGGTACTTATAATGTTTATTGAAACTCATTTGTAATAATTTATTTCTTTTCCTCTAGTTAATTGATCTGAGCTCGCCTCTTATAAAGTGGAGTCCAGAGGACAAGAAAGAAAATGCAGAGAATGCAGCTCCACTGATCGACTTGTCTTTTTAGAGGACCTGCAACACTATTTCTGTGAACTGTCCCAAGAAAAAAAAAATAACTGGAGCATCACATACCATTGAATACTGTTGAAATTAATTTAAGAGGGAGCGTGGATGCTGCTGTGCTTTAATAGCCTTAGTTTTTTTATTTGTCATGTCTGTCTTACATGATTGTATGTAATTATGGTGATGTGCAGTATTTTAGAAATCAAAGTTGTATTTTCCCCAAAAGGTACAAATAAATGTTACATTGACGTCTCCCATTGCTTTTGTTTTTTGGTTCAATTTTGGGAAATCTATATATCCAAACATCCTCCTATGCTGTAGGGGGTGCTTGTGCATGTACTTTTTTCAGACTTAGGATCTGAAGCATAGAAGAAGACGCCCATAGAGCAGCATGTTCATTTATCAAAAGTTTACTTAGAATTCTAAATTAAAAATGAGCTTTGCTTCATAATTTACCTTAACACGTTTGTACAGCTCAACTTGTGATGTTAAAATGTCAACGCTCGTCTTAGACAATGGTGCGTACTTCGCTAAAATTGGATACAGTCATGAGAAAGTCAGGTCAGTGTATTATTAATATGCATTCCTTATTGTTTATAACATATTCTGATTTAAGTTAGTTATATTGAGCTAAACCGATTTCCCCCCTTCCATTAGTGTTATCCCAAACTGCCAATTCCGTTCAAAGACCTCCAGGCTGAAAACATTCACAGCTAATCAGTTAGATGAAATCAAAGACCCGTCTGGACTCTTCTACATCCTTCCTTTTCAAAAGGTATGTCCTCGATATGAATTAGAAACTTCTCTGCAAGCTGTATAAAGCGAATTGTGTCTTAGGTCATCTCTTCTGCATCTATATATCAGGGGTATCTTGTAAACTGGGATGTGCAGCGCAAAGTCTGGGATCATCTGTTTGGAAAAGAGATGTTTAAGGTATTTTAACGATCACAAACATTAGACGTTTTAAGTTTTATAACTGAGCATGATGAGATATTCAGAGCCTGTGCACAATATGTTGGCAGGTGGACTTTGCAGATACCAACATTGTGATAACAGAACCATACTTCAACTTCAGCTCAATTCAGGAATCAATGAATGAGATTTTATTTGAAGATTATCAGTTCCAGTCAGTACTCAGAGTTAATGGTAAATTTATTGTTCTTAATTAAGTTTAGAATGCTACCAGATGATTTTATAAACCGGATGAAATGTATTTTTCAGCTGGATCTTTGAGTGCTCATCGGTACTTCCATGAGAATAACTCTGAGCTGTGTTGCATCGTGGTGGACAGCGGCTTCTCCTCCACACACATCGTTCCTTATTGCAGAGGACGAAAGATGAAGGAGGGCATTTGCAGGTGAGTGCTAATTATCCTAATGCTGTATAATTCTATATGCACAGATCTTTTTATGAATCTCTTTGCACTTCCTAGGATAAATGTAGGAGGAAAGCTGCTCACCAACCATTTGAAAGAGATCATTTCATACAGGTACGCTTTGGACCATTGAAATATGCAGATTCTTTGTCAGTTCTTCGTTATAGCTTGTGACAATTTTGTATTAAAGACAGCTGCATGTGATGGATGAGACTTATGTGATCAATCAGGTCAAGGAAGATGTGTGTTATGTGTCACAAGATTTCTACAAGGACATGGAGATTTCACAGTAAGTATGGATGAACTGGATTGTTGTGCATATATACTGTAAATAAACACATACAGTACAAGAACAAAAGTAATGCTTTTATTCAGTAAAGATGCATTAAACTGATCAAAAATGACAGTAAAAACATTTATAATTTTACAAAACATTTCAAATATATGCTGTTCTTTTGAACCTTATATCCATCAAAGTTTTCTAAAAAACATGTATCACTTTTTAAATCGTATTCAACGTTGATATTAAGAAATGTTTGAAAAATGATCTTGACCGGGGTGCTTCTGGTAATCACAAGGTGCTCCAGAAAGGGTTTTTGACATTAAGACATTTTTCTTGAATGGCAAAACAGCATATTAGAATACCTGAAGGATCATATAACATTGAAAACTTGAGTAATGACTGCTAAAAAAAAAATCACCTTTATCATCACAGGAATAAATGACATTTTATTGTATTCAAACACTTATTTTAAATTGTAATAATATTTTGCAGTGTTACCTTTTTACTGTATTTTTGATCAAATAAATGCAGCTTTGGTTAACAGAATAAATTTTAAAAAATCTAAGTATAATTAATTTTGTTGATATCACAGATTGAAAGGAGAAGATAATACAGTTGTGACAGAATATGTGCTGCCAGATTTTAGCTCTATCAAAAAGGGATTTTGCAAGGTAAGCAGATGTATACCAGTTTGTAAATACTGCAACCCTATTCTTGTGACCCTATTCTTGAATATGAAAAATAAAAATGCAATGCTTGATTTTGTACTCATCCAGTTATTTTTTATTCTTAATGTGCTGTAGCCTAGAGAGGAGATGAATTTTACCGGCAAATATAAAACTGGGGAGCAGGTTCTGCGGCTCACCAATGAGAGGTTTGCAGTGCCAGAGATGCTCTTTCACCCCTCTGACATTGGCATTCAGGAGATGGGCATACCTGAGGCTTTGGTCCACTCCATTAACAACATGCCAGAAGGTAGGTGGCCTCTCATTTGATGCATGTGAAGTTTAAAATATGAATGCATTAATAATAAGGCTCTTTTTATGTCCAGAGATGCAGCCCCATTTCTACAAGAACATTGTTCTTACTGGCGGCAGCGCCTTGTTCCCTGGATACAGAGATCGGGTTTACAAAGAAGTCCGGGCACTCGCTCCTGTAGAATATGAAGTTTCTGTTGTTCTGCCACTGAAGTATGTTTTGAGAGTTTTGAAAGAATGATTGACACTAATATGTTTTTAACAATCTAGACTACAGAATTTGTGTCTTTTGTTTTCAGTCCTGTATGTTACCCATGGGAAGGAGGAAAGTTATTGGCTGAAAACCCTGACTTTGAAGAGCTGGTGGTCACGCGAGAGGATTATGAGGAAAATGGACACTATGTTTGCGAGGAGAAGTTTGATGTGTGACTGCACATGAGTTGAAAATTTGAACCCTATATGTGTTGTATGAAAACTAAGCTGTACAAAGGCATACATACTGTACATTACACTCAATATTATTCAATTCAACATAGATTTTCACATTAAATGTCATAATGTAGTTGTTTTCCCCCATTTTTAGAACGTTATGTATATATGTTGTATTAAAATGTGTAAGGTAGAAATAAAACTACCAGTTGTACTTTTTTCCACTTGTTTTGAATCCAATTAATTGATAAATATCTTATGTTTAAGTTAAAGAGTTGGCTAGCTAATATTTAATATTATGAAGTGCCTCTGGTCATTAAAATGCATCACGTGATCAGCGCGCGGTGAGTCATCCTTTGGCGCTCAAAATAAAAACGGCGGGAATCTACTTCCGAGACGCGCGAGTTCAAACCGTTGTCAAACGTTGTTGGATTTTGTCCATAACTAAATGAACATATTTTACAGTTTCTCTAAATACTTGCAAGGGAATAACTTATAGTATTCAAAAGTCAATACATTTCTGATAGTGTTCTAAACTGTCGTGACTGTTTATAGAGAGATCACAGCCATTTATACTCTCCTCAGGTAAGTTAACGTATGTGAAGTTAATTTACAGATGATTCCGCCAAGAACATAACCTTACTAGAATATGTGTTTATGAACGTATGTTTTATTTTTTTAGCTTTTTTGTGAATAAAAAAAGTTTTATGTAAGCTATAGTATCTGGTTTAAATCATTTTCGTGTAAAGTTAGTGTTTTAATTATTTAAAAAATAAGCTGAGCGATATTCATGATCGAAAATTTATTTGATTTTTGCATGTTGGAGTTTGTATTTTGTTTCTGCTTGTATTTAAATATAACGGACAACAGCTACATACTCTTCATAAAGCGAGATGGCCACTTCCGGGAGAAAACAGAACAAGAAGAGCAAACACACTGACAGCTCCACAGACCTGAAGACGTTTGACTTCGACACTCTGGAGGAAAAGAAAGGAAGCTTGTCTGACGATGATACCAGAGATGGTGTGTCTGTGTATTTTATCATGCCTTTTACAAAAACATATTTGGTGGTAAGTAAAGTGATTGCATTAGAGGCTATACTGTGGTATTCTAAGGTAAGTTAATCAGAAATGTATTAACAGGCTAATAAGAGAGGTATAATAATATTGAAGAATTATATTGGAATTACAAAAGTCTATATAATTTGCAAAATAAAATGAATCAATTATATAATAATAGTCTTATATAAGATATATAACAATATATATATAACAAGTGATGTTGCTGTGAATATTGTTTGTATATTGTTCTCATTTTGTTACGTTACATTAGAAACTCCGATCATTGACAAGCTGAGCAAGAAAAGATCTGCAGATACGTTTGAAGACAATGAACTTCATGCAGGTGTGGGGTAAGTACTGAAATATATACTCCTAGCTGAATTAATGAAGCCCTTTCTCTGAAAACAAAAATCATTTGTTGTCCTTTATCTCAGGAATGAGGTTCAAACTATGCTGGAAAGATTTGGTGGTAAGTGAAGTTCACCACAGACACTTCAAAAATATATTTAGTCCATATTTCTGAACAAAAAGGCCCTTAATATTTGCTAAATGAATAAAACCGGCTTTGAAATACTGTTTTATACTCATAAACAATGACTGAATTGCCTTTTAGCGGACATCAGCAAGGCCATGCAGACCAAAAGGAAACGCTTGGAGGTTCTCACCAAAAACTCCTTAAAGGGCAGCACTCAGAAACTGGAGCAAATGTGGAAAACTCAGCAGAATCAGAGGTGAATGAATGCACTGTGTGGAAAATGACACATTTTGTCATTGATGTTCAAACACAAACATGTTTTTTCTTTGCAGGCAGAAGCTGACACAAGATTATTCTCAGCAAGTTCTCTCTGTGCTTCAGCAGTGGGAGACCGACGTTCAGAAATCTGAGGAGCAGGAGGAGAAGCTGAACGTAAGCGGCAGACGTAAAAAAATGTAGTCATAAGTTGTAAAAGTTGAAACATGTCATTCTGGGGCACAGCATCACATTAAGGGAGAGGAAATATTATAAGGATTAAGAGTCTTGTGAAAAATATAATGCAGCTTTTCAAGATATCTAGCAGACATTTAGAGATGTTTGACGTAAACGTCTCACACCGGGCCTTTGAACTCCCTAATTTCTGTTTTCACAGAATTTGTTTCGCCAGCAGCAGAAGCTCTTCCAGCAGGCAAGGGTTGTGCAAAACCAGAAAATGAAAACCATCAAAGACCTGTATGAGCAGTTTGTCAAGGTCACAGATGCCATCATCTCTTTAATGATTTGAAATTGAACCGAGACCCTTTTTTTTTTCATAATTTGGCTGAACCGACGGAGGTCTTTAATTTGTGTGCAGAACATGGAGGAGATGGAGAAAAGCCATGAAGCCTTCCTGCAGGGCACCCAGATGGAGCTGAGAAAGGAGATGGCCCTGCTGCAGAAGAAGATAATGATGGACACGGTGAGTGCTTCAACAAAAAGATTTTACATCAAATGTCAGTTTTTAAAAGCCCTTAAATGTGATGCATGCTACATTTTCAAGACCAGTTTGGTTTAGTCATTGGGGTCCATTTATGAAAAACTTAAGGAATTTCTGTAAAAAGTTCACACAACCATTTTACACAAATTGCATATTCAGATCAGTGTATGAGTTGATGTAAGAATGGATTTATGATAATTGCACCTTTTATTTTTCCAGCAACAACAGGAGATGGCCACTGTTCGGAAGTCCCTCCAATCCATGCTGTTCTGAAAACATCTGTCAGTTCTGTAGAAGACTCAACCTTACGTTCTAAAAGGAAGGTTTCTTTTATTAAAAAAGAATGTAGAGTCTCTGTATTTCTTTCCATCAGTTTGTTCATTTTAATCCATAACTGTATAATAATATGTAAATAATTTATTCCTGTGTCAATATTAAAGATCCAATAAATTCATTTTTCTTTTTTCTGTTGTGTTAAGGCATGTTGTTGAAGGTTTGCCTGGGATATACTAAAGGACTTCTGTTATTATTATGCATTAATTTAGTCTTTCTTTACTTTTGTTTGCTAGTTAATAGCAGATGGCATTAGAGGGTGGGATATTCTTGATATAGAGAGAAAAACCTGATTAGTGCAACATGGGTCATCAATATTTTGGATTATCTTTCCCAGAAATTACAAACTGTATATTTAAAAGAAGTTTGGTTGATATATATATATATATTTTTTTTAATTAGCTTTTTTTTCAGGCTCTCATTTTAAGATTGGTTTCACTTTAATGGCAAAGAAAGGTTATTAATTAATTGTAGAATGCTTTATTTTCAAAAATGTCCAATGATATTTTCTTAGGAGTCTGATAAAAATCATTTGAAAGAACAATCTCAGACGTACTTGAGAGGTTTTTGCGTCTCAAGTCATATACATTTGTGTGTGTCTGAATTCATTTATATATATTTATTTATTTATTCATATATAGTGACTTGACTTAAGTAAACAAGGCCATTTCTTCATGTGAGAGTAAGTAAAAATGTAAGGGTCCTTTAAATACAAATCCAACGATTCAGGTTCCGGAAGTGGCGTAACCGGAAGACAAATCGAAAGTTCTATGGCGGTGTTTTCCATTGTGACTTCGCTATTTGCTGATGCGATATCTAAGCGAAGAATTTTGTTTTTTGTAGTGGTATGTTTCGTAAAGATGGTGAGTAAAGTTACCTTATTTCAATTCCACAACAAAAACACAAGAGTTTCTGTAAACTATTGCCATTTAGGCGATCTTAATACAATGTGACTTGTTAACCGTTTACTAGCGTCTTCGATAAAACGTCGAATCCAACCGATCACGGATCAGTTTACCCCTCAGTAACTTACTGTTGTTATCACAAACATACGAATATTATGAACGCTGTTTAACTAGCAAAAGACTACGTTTCAACAGATCATTAAGATATTAAGTATAAAATATTTACATTTAAAGTGAGCGTAATTATGCAGCCTCACTGCGTGTACAGAGGCTTTTATGTATCTTCCTGAATTGTTTTTCCCTTCCCAGACTTATCCGCACACAGTCTGTCAGCTATAGCCAAAGTATATATACATTAAGCCATAATCGAAGAGATGGATGACACCCAGGAGAGCTCCGAGTCCGGCAGTTTTCTGTACAGTCCCTGTCTGGAGCCAGACACGCCGGATTCTCTGAATAACGCCTGTCTGCTAAACGACACTGACCCCCTGTTTGAAGACCATGGACACTTTCAGGAGTTTTCCTCCACTTTTGTTCCCGAGACCCCTAGGTACCATTTCCTTTGTAAATATTGATATGAATTATTACTGTTTTGCTATGTAGTAGACTGTTCATAATCAGCAGCAATGACAGGAATCTGTCCTCAATTTACAGCCCCCTGTTTCACAGAAGAAAACGTAATTCCCAGAAAGATAGCGACAGAAATGTGGTAAGAGAAAAGAGCAGAATGCAATTCTATAATACATTTCTATTTCTGTATAGTGCATGCAGTATGCACAGTATAAGAATTTCCTATCCTATGTGCACAGAATACTTAGTTGTCCTGCTACATTTCCTAAAATGTGCAGTATGCAATAAAGCATAGTTTTTTTTATAATGCAGCGGGCTTGACCTTATATATATTTATTTATTTATTTATTTATTTATTTTTGTTAATAACCAAAAATGTGTATGTGCGTATCTATCTATCTATCTATCTATCTATCTATCTATCTATCTATCTATCTATATAAACCACTTAGCATGTAGCACAATTATTGGACAAGAAAAAAAAAATGCAAACTGATAATTACAAAGGCAAAATATAATTTTTTTTTTAGGGGGAATTACATTGATAATTGTTTGTATGCTCGGTTTAGGCAACATCATCCTGTTCAGATGGAAGAAAATGGGAAAGACATGAACACATTCCAGGTTACCTGAGCACCACTCCAAGCTCCCAGAGAACGATGAAGCGGCGCAGGCTGGAGGACTCAAGTGCAAGCACACTGCCTGGACACTCCACCGTTCCACTGGGAGCAAACGGATTTGTAACGGCCTCGTCTCTTTTACCCCCTGATTTTACATGGTTGGAGTCTCCACGTCCAACAGCCTCCTCTGCTTCTCATGTTTCTTCATCTTCCAAACCCTCGTCCTCAGCTGGGTCTTCCACGTCTGCACTGGATCAAAATAGTGATCCGGCATATTTAAATGAGCTGCTAGTAATGGGTCACCCCTCTAAGCAAAAAACACTAAACTCCAGCAATGGAAGGGAACAGAGGTCCAAAAAGACCAAATCTAAATCCTCTAAAAGTACATCAGCACACTCTTCATTACACACAATAGAGCATGAAGCTTCACTGCTGGATGCAGGTATGGATAAACAGGATCCATGTTAATGAAAATGTACTCACCCTCAGACCAGACAAGATCTAGAAGGGTTTATTTGTTCATCTGAACAGATTTGGAGAAATTTAACATTCCATCACTTGCTCAGTAGTGATTGCTCTGTAGTGAATGGGTGCCATCACAATGAGAGTCCAAACAGCTGATAAAAACATCAAAGTAATCCACACATCTCCAGTCCATGAGTTAAAGGGTTAGTTCACCCAAATAGCAAAGTTATGTCATCAATAACTTACCCTCATGTTGTTCAAAACCCGTGAGACCTCCATTTATCTTCAGAACACAGTTTAAGATATTTTAGATTTAGTCCGAGAGCTCTCAGTCTCTCCATTGAAGCTGTGTGTACGGTATAATGTCCATGTCCAGAAAGGTAAGAAAAACATCATGAGGGTGAGTTATTAATGACATAATTTTGCTATTTGGGTGAACTATACCTTTAACCCTCTCAAGGCAGGCGTTGCAGATTTGCAACAGTAAAGTAACTAAAAACCTTATTACTCCAGATACATATTTTAACTAAGTTACTAAAACTTAATTTGAACCTGAGAGGGTTAACATCCTATGAAGTGAAAAGCTGCATATTTGTAATAAACATATCCATCATTAGGGTTTTCATTTTAAACCGTCATTTCTAAGCTAAGATACGACTCTTTTATTGATTCAAATTTTTTGGATGGCCTGAGAGTGAGTACATTTTCAGCAAATTTCATTTTTGCATGGACTATGTCTTTAAATGCCAGGAGGATATTGTTAGATGTATTTTCTATAAAATTTGTATTTTATTTTTTATAGCAAAGAGAATGCAAGAACCAGCAAGTTCACTTGTATGTCAGATACCAGAAGATATTGTCATCATAGAGGATGATGCTGATGATGTCGAGGTGGTTCGCTCCGTTCAGATGGCCGAGGATGAAGCGTATGCCAGAAGCCTTCAGGTACGAAGCTTCACTCTCCTGATCCTTGTGGAGAAACAATAGAGAAGCGTCTAAATCTGTTATTCTGCTGTTTGCAGGAACAGTTTGATATGGAGGAGCGAATGGAGCAGCAGAGGCTACAGAGCAGATCTCCAAGCAGAAACAACCACAACCACATGGTCAGTTCGGCTTTCTGCTTTACTTGGAGCACTGAATGATGCAGTGCTGTGATCACACTCAAACAAAAATGCATGGTTTCTGCAGGTTGATCCGTATGTTGGCTTGGGCTGGATTTCTCCTTGGGCCTCAGTGATCAACTCTGCATCTTTCTCACACGCACCCTCTGAGCTTTCAGAGCTGCAGCAGGCCATCTTTGGAGAGCAACCCCGTGAGTCGACAATCTCTGTCTGCTTGATGATTTCATTTGAATTAAAAGCAGGCTTTAATAAATGTGTATGAAACATTAATTGTAATAAATATGAATTGGTTTGTAGATATTGTTTACCATTATAATATGCAATAAAAGTATATATAAATAAAATAACAATACTAGATATTATACAACATGCTATAGTATAATTGAAAGTAAAATTATGTAATTTCTATAGATTGTATGATAATAATAATAATACATTTTATTTGTAGTGCGTCTTTTTTACACACAAGGCATGACAGCATGGTCAAAAACATAATGATAAAATTACATAACAATAAATTTGAAAAATAACACACTACTCCAAAAAAAAAAAAAAAAAAAAAAAAAATATATATATATATATATATATATGTGTGTTAAATAATAAAAAAGTATTTTATGCTCACCAAGACTGTAAAAAAACTATAATATTGTGAAATATTATTACAATTTCTAACTATTTAAAATTATATATTAAATATGTAAATAATTGTAAGGCTGCTTGTGATTCAGCAGCCATTACTTGCTTTAGTGTCAGATGATCCTTCAAGAAACAGGTCTTATTAAAAAATATTGAAAACAGTTCTGTTTTATATATATATATATATATATATATATATATATATATATATATATATATATATATATATATATATATATATATATATATATATATATATATATATATATATAATTACATTTATTTTTATCTTTTGATTGGACAGGTAGACAACAGGGCCGTGGTCAAACTGGAAGAACTCGCAATTCTCGTCGCAGACAAGCATCTCACTTGCAGATGGACTTGTTTGATGACAGTCAGGGAAATAATTATGAGGTTTGAGTTCTGCTAATTCACAGAAATCACATGGTTGACTCCCGATTCTAAAATGTTGTCTTCTCTCTGACACCGTTTGTTTCTTTGTCAGGCTCTCTTAGCGTTCGAGGAGCAACAAGGTGCTGTAGTAGCCCAGAACACTCTGACAAAGGCCGAGATCGAACGGCTGCCCATAAAAACATACAATCCCGCACACAGCGCAGGAAAGACAGAGTAAGTCACACAACTGGATGCAACAAAAGAAATTTCCCATAATGCAATAGTTTAATCACACTCTCTTTACAGTTGCCAGATCTGTTTCAGTGAATACAAAGCGGGTGAACGACTCAGGATCCTTCCATGTCTCCACGATTACCACGTCAAATGCATCGACCGCTGGCTGAAGGTCCAGCTTGTTTTAACAACATAATCCAATAATTCACAGCTGCTTTGTACTAATCATTTTTCTGTTTGTTACAGGAGAACGCCACATGTCCCATCTGCAGAGCGGATGTATCAGAGTGTGGTGGTTTTTCTTAAACGCACAACTTCAGGACTCAGTATCTACCTCACAGCGGCTCAAGTTACACCATTTGACTTTTAAACCGTCTCAGTTTGAGTGTTATTAAATGCTTTTTAAATACAAAATAGTGTCTGATGTTTGAACCAGCATAAAGCACTGCCAAGCACTGTTTTATTTAGAAAGATCCTTCTAAAACATATCAGACACGACTGTATAAAACCTGTTGGCAATAGCTGAACTTGAATTTTGGATCATCAAATAAAATCGTTTTATTTTATTTTATTGCTCGTTTTTATTATAATAGCGATAAAATGTGTAGTTAAGATAATATATGTTGATGTTAAAGTCATTCTCTCACTGCTGTTGTTTATGTGAATATCAAGCAGTGTGCAGCATGCGATTTTTTTTTTTTTTTACTGTCTAATAATATCGCTTCTTCAAGGCTCTGTACTTCCGGAGGTAATAGAGCGCCTCGAGCTCTTTCACCACGAATTCTCCTCGGCTGATGAGCTCTTTGATCTTCTCAGGGTCGCTCACATCCTTATTCTTGGCAAACGCAGCCCTCAGCCTGTCTCTGAAATAGTCGGCTCCTTTCGGATACTCCCGTCCAAGAAACAGCAACTTCAAGCAGAAGAATCAGAAGAGAAGACAGGATTATGAGTTTCTATTGCCTGGAGTCACCATTGTGTGCCGAATGTGTTTTTTTTCCCCCACCCCATACTTTGTTTATCCTCTTAATATAAATGAAGACTGATTTAATATAGTTAGCTGATATTAGGCAGATTGTAATTTCAATTTTAAGTCAAATTAATACTTTTCAGTCTTGGTTTATGTTTTTACAAAAATAATTAGTAGGAACATGCCTCAGCAGATCTTTGTGTCATCTGGTCTAAAAATGTAGAATTTTTATTTTTGTACAATAAAGGGTACAATTACGATTATTTATACAAAAACTGAATATATGAAAATGGCTGGCGAAACGCTTTGTGTAAGTTAACCTTTGACTCATAGCTTTGAAGATTACAGAGGTTTGCTACAGTCAAGAAGAAGATAAAGTAGGTTAGTGAATATGTGTTATTGTACACTTTGTTTTCACGGCATTAAAAGGCAGAAGGGGGCAGTGTACTCACAGTTTTGTAGAGCTGCACTACCTCTGCTCGGAGTGAGTTGGCCATTTCTCAAACCCCAGTGATTCCCCTGATCTCAGCCAAACACTTCAGCTGACCAGTTACCTCAGCCAAGGCTTTTTCCAAAACGGACGGCGATGAAAACACCTTAAGTTTATAGACCACATAAGTTTTCAGATGTATTGCTGTACAATCAAAACACAAACTTTGTTTTTCTACTTACTTGCTAATGTCTCATTGCCCTTTGGACGCAATGAAAACAATCAGGAATGTAACTTCTGTTGTCATCGAATACACCAAGTCAAAATAAAAGTCCTCACCCGTTTTAATGAAAAAGTCGATACACGAGCTAGCTGGTTACAAATACGTTATTGCTGAAACATAGACGTAAACATAAAAAACAACGCAAACATCTTATTCCGTGGTTGTAGTGAAACAGAAAGAAAACAAAACACGGCTACACATGAATGCAGAAATAATTTATTTAGGCCAGTCCATAGGAAGACACCTAATAATAGTGGATTAGGAGCACAGTGTACAACAGATAATGGTTTTGAGTTAGTCATTTGCTTTTTGTTGCCAAATGTGCTGCCAAGAACATAAGAAACTGATTCAAAATGTCATGTATTAAAGCACTGGCATTCAAATAATCTCTAATACACACCTTCTGAAGCTGCAAAAGGCACAGATCTGCCTACGCTTGCACAACATCACCAGTTTCCTTTCATTTTTGGCATGTGGTTTGCAAAAATAATCTGGACAAAATTTAGGAAGGAGCACAATCCATAATGGCAAGATTCACACGGAGATGTTTCTTCACTCTACAACATTTACGATTACACATCCTAAGTGCCAATACATGCGACTCTTCTGTAAACTAGTTAGGATATACAAAACACGCCTTGAAAAACAAAAAGTGTGTTCTCTTCTTTGCTGTTTGATATTAAGGCATAGAAATCTTACAAAAAAACTCTTTATAACCTGAAACAAATACAAAAGTGTGTGCCAATATGACAAATGAAGCAGACAGTGAGCGGTGGTCTGCAGAGTGAAGGCACTAGTAGAAACATGAGCTTCTCTCTGTCCTCTCTGATTCACACTAGTATTCCTGGACTGACACATTGGGAGACACGCGTCTATGAATGTCTTTAATAATTGGCTCGTAGTCGTTTGTTTTCCTCTCTCAGTCTTTCTATCTCCTCAATAAGGGAGTCGTTCACAGAGTATTTCTCAATCAGACCATGGATTTCATTCTGGAAAAGAAGAGTGGCATGATTAAAGCAAGGGACATAATATATATATATATATTTTTTTTTTTTTTTTTTTTTTTTACTTGATGCATTTGGTGTGTAAAAGAGAAAATTTTACCAGCTGAATGTAGAACTGCCGAACCATCTCCACCTGTAGATTGATAATGTCTCTATGACAAGTGTCCCTGAGGAAACAACAAAACAGCCATTAATGACTAAATGACTCTTATCAACATCTTAATATTCTATCTAGATAGTATCTAAATATTAATATATGGTTTAATTTGTAAAAATATATACACATATATCTATATGTCTATGATATTACACACACACACACACACACACTAGTGTTATTTTAGTATTATTTTAGATATTTTCGATTTCATTAGTAATTTAACTAAATTTTTTACATTTATAGAAATCATCTCTTTTGTCTTTTAGTTTACTTTTTTTACTCGTTTTAGGTTTTTTCATTAAAGTTAAACTAAATGAAAACAAGAAATGATTCCTTAACATCTAACTGAAATACAATAACTTTCTTTTGTTTTTGTTAACTGTAATAACCCTGATATATACAGTACCGTTTAGCTTAAGATTTGGGTCAGTAATGTTTTTTTTTTATTTTTTTTTTATAAAATTACTAATTGTATTCAAGGAGCATTATATTGACCAAAAGTGACAAAGATATTTATCTTACAAAAGATTTTGTTTTCATATAAATTGCTGTTCTTTTGAATTTTTTCATTTATTAAAAAATTAAGAAACAATTTAGCAGTTTCTACAAAAAAAATTAAGCAGCACAACTGTTTTCAACACTGATAATAATACAAAATGTTTCTTGAGCATCAAATTACTATGTGACCCTGGAACACAAGTAGCGCAGGTTTATTTGTAGCAATAGCCAACAAAAATCATATGAAGTAAAGATCATGTTCCATGAAGATATCTAGTAAATTTCCTCCCGTGAATATCTCAAAATTACATTTTTGATTAGTAATACGCATTGCCAATGACTTCATTTGAACAACTTTAAAGGTGATTTTCTCAATATTTTTATTTTATTTTTTTCACCCTCAGATTCTCATTCAAAAAAATGTACTCTTATGACTAGTTTTGTGGAAATCAAATGATTTCTGAAGGATCATGTGACACTGGAGACTGGAGTAATGATGCTGAAAATTTAGCTTTGTAGTACAGGAATAAATGACATTTCAAAATATATAAAAATAATAAAAAGTCATTTTAAATTGAAATCAGTGATCTCTAGATTACTCTTAATGGGTGTTTACTCACCTGAAGTCTTCCAGGGCCTCATGGATCATATTACGGACAAAGTTCATCTGAATGGAGGTGAGCGGAGCTTCACGGCCCTCGGCTCCAGATCCGACTGCCGCTGCTGGAGCTTTAGATCAAAACATCCATCACTCACAGTGTCCCATTAAAGTGACTTTTAATCTAATGGTGCCCCATTCAAACACACCTGGTGCAGCTGCAGGAGGAGCTCCGCTGACCGGCGAATCATAGGTGAGCTGGGTGGGTAGATCTCTCCTCAGAGCGGGCTCAGGGCTGCTGTACTGTGCTGTGTTCACAGACTGAGCAGCAGAGACTGTGCTTGTGACATCACACTCCTGCCGGAGACTGTTATTCTTCTCCACCTGTCGATAATCCAGATAAAAAAAAATGTCATCTATAAATGCAAAAACATATCTGATTTTAAATAAAGTGACCTTGCTGCCTTTCTGTACATCAGTCTGTTGCGGTGGGGTAGTGATGGGCTCCTCCTCTTTGATTGGTGGAGGAGTCTGGACCACAGATGGACTGTAGCAGCGACTTCCTGGAGTGCCCAGTGGGGTCTTCCTCTGGGACGACCCACCAGGGAAATGAGGTAGGTATTCAAAGTCTAGTAACACAGGAAATGCTAATGTTGGTAAAAGTAAATGAAACCTTGTTGTTCTGTTGTTCTTATTACTCTCATTACTGTTGATTAAAATGCCATTTGCTCAAACTTGCCTTTTTTCCCACTTGATACATCACTCAGTCTTTGTCCTTTGTAATCTATAGAGATCATTAACAAATAATTAAGGTGTAGATAGATGGATTTTTTTTTAATTAAAACTTTGAATCAGCAAGGATGCATTAAATTGATCAAAAGTGACAGAGAAGACTTCAATAAGGTTATAAAATACTATTTCAAATAAATTCTGTTCTTTTGAAGGATCGTGTAAAAAAAAAACTGTTTTCAACATTGATAATAATATGATAATGTTTCTTGAACAGCAAATTAGACTGATTTCTAAAGAATCATGAGAGAAATGATGAGAGAAATGATGCTTCACAGAAATAATTATGATTTTTAATATATTCGAACAGAAAACTGTTATTTTAAACTGTAATCCCGTTTCCCAATAACAGAATTTACTGTATTTATAATCAAATAAATGCAGCCTTGGTGAGATTTTCAAAATCATAAGAAATCCATAATTTTCGGAAGAGTAATGTACATCTAGTGCATGTAGAGGGCAAAGCTGTGAAAGAGTTTCCTCACCATCTCGTACAGGTGAAAAGATGTCCAAGCTGTTTCGGCCGACTCTGAAGCGGTCTGTGGTGTGCTGGCCTTCCCCTTCCCTCGAGAACACATCTATACTGCCTCCTAAAAACCAAAGAGGAATGCCAAGCAAACATTTAGCCATGTATTAACATACAACAATAAAAATCTTGTGAACTCTGTCTTTTATTGAACATAATGGAGCATAATAAAACACTCACCATTTCTTGAAGTTGGAGTATCAGCAAAACCATGTGTTTTGAAACCTGTAGAGAGGATGGAAGAGTCCAGAAAGGGACCGTAAAAATGAGAATACAGATGACGATAAAAAAAATTCAAAAAGGGCAATTCAAGGATTTCACCATCATTGAGAGGGGAGAAAATATCCAAGTTTAGGCTGTTCCGACCGATGTTGCTAAATTTCTCCATATTCGGCAGCTGGTCTTGGCTGTGCTGACCCTCCGCCTCTCTGGAGAACACCTCGCCAGCAGTACCTACAAAAACAAAACATTCACTACCTATAGAACCATTACAAAAGCTATAAACAGGGCTTTCAATGTAACCTAGCTAACCAAATATGACTGAATAAGGAAGAAAATCTTCTCTAGCTATAAAAAGGAAGGTGGACCTGTGACTTGGGCTTGTCCATCACCAGGAAATTCAGAGCCTTGCACACCAGGTGGGACTGTAGATGTCGGAGTGGAGGGTCCCGTCTGCTGACCGCCCAGCTTCACTGAGATCCTCTTATTTGATTGGGAAGACCTGCTGGATGTTTTAGTGGACTGTGGAAACACGGCTGGTTTTTAATATCAGCTACAATCAGAGTCAGTATCATTAATCCTGAATGGTTGAAATGTAGGGGCAACATTTTTTAAATATTCAGATGTTACAAAAATTGTTCATAGATACATAAATAATAATAAGATACAATAAAAAACGTATTAAATAAGAATCACGATACATACATATTATTTCATATAAAATGCATGTTACTACAACTTTAATCATAATTTAAATAATTATTTCTAAAATATATTTTTAAAACTATATCAGACATTGCAACAATTATAAGTAGTGGTAAATACAAATATCAATGATTAAAAACATGAATAAAAATGAGAATAATTAAATATTAAAAAATTTCACACTAATTTAAATACTACATTATTATTATTATTTTTATTATTATTTAAAAGGGACAATGCACATTAATTAACATTTTTTGTTTTACACTCAAAATGTAAATGCGCCAGAGTTAGCTAGAGAGCTAGTTTTCATCTGTAGTCCCTTAGCAGGTAGACACAGCATCATAATTTAAAAAAAAAATACCAACAAAAAAAAAACATGTAAAACAGAAAACAATTTAACAAAATGGATACATAATAATAAATACAATACAAAGAAGGGCAGTACCTAAGATAAGATAAACCAACTATGATTAAACTGATTACAGTTTTGTGTAAATTTAGTGATAAATAGCTGGTGCTCTCTCTGAGTTCCATAGGGAGACAGTTCCAATAATTTTAGGCCCGTACTGAGAAGACTGTTTGACCAAACTTACTACGTCTATACGGTACAACACAGTCTCCCCTGGTAACTGCCCTTGTTGCCCTGCCACTACTGTTCTTCTGTTGTATAAATTCACCCAGTGGTGGAGATGCAAGTCCATGTAAAATTTTACAAATAAGGCAGGCATCTAGATAATTTAAAAAACTATCAAAATTGAATAAATCATATTTATAGGTTTTCTTATAAAGGGTTTCTATTGGTTTAAGAGTTTAAATTAGATTAAAGTAATTAAACATAAATGTAATCTAAAAGTCACTACATGTTACCAATGAATCAATTCAAATATATTCTCAATCTGAACATTCTGAATAATTAACAATTCCTAGAATATATTTTTTAAACTACATAAGATGTAGTTATCTGCAATAAGTAAATAATTACAAACATACAATTTAAGAAAATAATCCTATTTAAAAGAAAAAGAAAAATTCAAATAGAATTAATTAAAACTAATGAAATTACATTTCCAATTTCATATAAAAGCATTGCATTTTACATGCTTAAATCAATTCAAATATATCCTTACTCAAATCTGCTGAATGCCTCGGCTGTGTCAGAAGATACCAAATAAAATGTAAGAAATAAACATACAATTTTTTATCCCCACTTTCTGAATGAGAAGGAAATGAGTCAGTTAAACAAAAAAACACTACCTTGCATGAAACTGAGGGTGGTTGTGTAGAAATGTGTTTATGTCCATAATAATAGCTGTACCTTTAACTTGGAGGTGGAGTTCTGAAAGCGAATGCAGGTCACTGACGTTTTGTGAGCCGTGGTTATTTTGACCGGTGCGCTGAGGTTTCTCAAATCATACATATAAATTCTGCCCTGCGTTGAGCCCACCACCAGCCCTGCCCCATCTGGAGTAAAATCAATGGCTGTGAGTGGAGACTCCACCTGCTTATTACGAAACACCCTGTGAGAACAAGCACACACATGAAACTGATCAACAATACAGCTTGGAAATCAAACTCCAGTGTCCCAACTACATATTAAACGTGACTTTTTCTCTTACATTTTGCTGGAAGTGTCATAACAGACGATCTTCTTATCAAGCCCCACAGTGATGAAGAGCAAATCATTGGCCGGAGAGAAGGCCAGCCCTGAACACGGGGCTTTGTGCGTCCCCTCAAACAAATGCAGCTCCTTTTGAGTGTTAGCATCCCAGAGAGCCACAGAGCCACTGTCAGACACCGTGCCCAGCAGAGACCTCTTCACCAGAGAGTACCTCAGATCATGGATGGGCTGGAGAGACATCACACGTTATATTTATATTACAGGGCTACCTGATTCATCAAAATGAAACAAAGTCTCTTTGCAGGTTTCCACCAAATATAAAATCAAAATAACTGAACGTTTAAAAAATAAAACAGTTGTACTGTAAAATAAAGTCTTTTTTTCTCAAATACTAGATTTCTTTAGTTTTACAATGATAATATTTCTAATTTACACAAAACTGAACCGTGGACAATTAAAATATGTAGCTTGGTTTAGTTCACTCACCACATTTGGCCCATGGCCGAAGGGTTTGCTGGACAGGTTGGTCGTGATACTGTGGAGGATGATTTCTCCACTAGTGGAGCCAGATGCTATGTAGCTGTCGCCTCCGTTAAAAGACACACATGTCACTTCCTCCTTGTGGTCCTACACAGAAAGAGCCTTTGATTAGGTTGAGGATGTTTTGGGACATATTTGTGGGTTTTTTTTGCCTTAAAGAAGAACATACTTCCAACAAACTTCCCAATGAATGTCCTTTGAAACTGTCAAATATGCAATCTATATACATAAAAATAATATTGAACCGTGTGCTACCTTAAGGCTTCGGTGCAACCTTTTTGTCTTTAGGTCCCAGATATTAACCGTGTTATCCAGTCCTCCGCTGACCAGGAACTGTGACGTGGAGTTCAGACTGACACGGGTTTGCTTCTTCTACAAACAAAAGTCCATTATAAGACGTACATAACCTAGACATATTCAGACAGGATAGAAGATATCGAGGCCTCAGCTCACCCCTTCGCCCAGCTCCATCACAGGAACTGGAGATGATTTGAGACTGGACACCACCAGCTTGTCTCCTATACTGCTGGCACTGACCAGGTACTGATCTGAACACGGTCAAGGCAAACACCTACAATAATAAACCAACTAAACCCACATAGGTGGCCACTGCGTAAATTAATCATTTGATATAATGCACTTATTGTGTACATACATGTTTTTACATTTTAGTCATATCATATCTCTTCTAAATGATGATACCCATACATTATAAAGTCATATGTATATCATATGCATACTGGCATGACTGTGATACATGTGAAAGACTGTCAGAATCCTAGTGGAAGTGGTTTAGAGGATACTGCTGCTGCTCCAGCACACTTGAGCCACTGGATGCGTGGCACTGTGAGGGTTGAACTGCTCCAGCACCGTCATGGAGCTCGAGTCCCAGATCTTCAGACAGTCACCTGACGACACCAGCCGCGTGACGTCCTCCATAGCAACTGCTGCCAGGAGAGAAAACACGGACAGCTGTCAGGCGCGAGACCTACTGACAAGAGTCCCGAATGCTTGAGAATAATAGTTTCAAATAATCTTATAGTATTGCACTTTAAAGCATTACTATCTCACTTTAATGATTAGCAGTTAATAACACATTTTGTATAGCCACCGATTTATATCCGCATGGTATTATTCGTAGTCTGAATCATTAATTACAGTCTGAATTGTGCCTTTAAAACTCTTTGAGATATCCTTAGTGACTTGGACTAAGTTAAGTTACATGCAAGTTAGCCAACAAGCTAATTCATGCAATCTTCTTTAACTTCAGAGCGCATTCAAATCATGTTAACTTACATAAAAGCGACTTTAACCGCTCATTCCGATTAATAGCATATGGAATAAATCTGTAAGACTCGTTAAAAGACTTTTACACTCATTTGTTGCTGTTCGTGATGTTGTGCTAATAGTTTCTGCATTCATCAGCTGATTAGCAACAGCTAGCTACTTACCCTCGGTTTAGACTCTAAAAGTGCGGAAAGCTGAAGAATATGCTGGTAAAAAAAAAGTTCACAATAAATCCACGCGGGTAGAATAAATGAGTCCTTTTATTTGAAAGCAAAACTTCGTCATATAAATAAAGTTTGAACATCCGTAGCTCCAGTAAGAAACCGCCACTACGGTGCGCCGCTCGGCTCAAACAGGAACCGTTCGGAATTACAAGCAGCAACGCCACAATGTGGGGAGGACAAATACAAGCCTTGCTATTATCTGTCTGCATTAATAAACACGCATGATAATGAATATGCGTTCAAATGCGTTTGTAGTGCTGTTAAATACAATTAAAACAAAATATATTTGGCACTAATATCAACAGAACACTGGCTAGAAGATGTTAATGCAGTGCACTTTTCGGATTTATTAAAGGAAAAACAAAGAACAACAAAATAACTCCTAAGTCATTTATTTTGTTTTTGAGTGCCAAAAAAAAAAAAACAACAACATTAAAATGATCATATGTGGCCCTGGACCTAATCATTCATAAGAGTCAATAATAATAATAATAAAAAAAAGATTTATACATCATAAAACTTTCCATGTGGCTGAGATGCAACTATTTAAAAATCTAAGGGTGCAAAAAATTTTAAGTTGTCCAAATAAAGTCATTAGTGATGCATATTACTAATCAAAAATTACTTTTTGATATAATTACGGTAATAAATTTACATAATATCTTCATGGAACATGATCTTTACATAATCTCCTTAAGATTTTTGTCATAAAAGACAAAATGGATCATTCTGACCCATACAATGTATTGCTGGCTATTGCTAAAAATATACCTCTCCTACTTCTGACTGGTTTTGTGCTCCAGGGTCACATATACATTCACAGTGCACATATAAATGATACTTAGGACTTTAATATAGCAGCATATTTATTTAACATTATAAGATTCATAAAAAATAATCAGATAAGGAATACAAAGCAGTCTACATGATTTTGCATAGTGATAATATAGATAAATATACAGCAAGGGCTCAGAAGCACTTGACATATTAACCTTCATCAAATTATCAAAGTTTCTGAATCTCCAAAAACTGGCACAGTTCACGTTGTCCAGCTGCAGGGACTTCCCACCGTCACTGTGGCAGAGGCACAAGGACTTTGACGTAGTTCAAGGGAAATAAGCCAGCCTCCCCTCTGACCATTCCCTCACACCAGTTCTCATCGATCTGGCTGGTCAGAATGATGATGTCACCCTCCTTAAAGCCCAGCTCGCCCTGGTTTTCTGTCTGGAAACTGTAGAGTGCCTGACAACAAGGCTGGTCCAAGGGGGGGCCGCTACCATCTAGCACACAAGATGAAAAATGAATTTTATTTATTCAGCTTTTCCCCCCCCAAGGTTAAGGTCACTTTTAAGCAAAAAAAAAAAAAAAAAAAAAAAAAAACCTTACTGTTGCTGGTTGGCTTGTCTGTTATTTGAGCTTTAATGGTGACTTTGTCAGGAGAGTGAACCATTACTGGTGCATCTGGTAATGAAAGATTGAAAGACATTAGTAGCAAAGCAAGCTGGGATACTTCCAGCTACCTTATAAAATAGCTGAGAGCTTGTGCATCACATTTAAAACGACTTACATTTTTCACTCAAAGCTTCAGTAACCTCAGTATCTGTAGTACATAATACAGCATTTCAGCTAGCAGAGAATTCAGAAACTCTTTGTAAACAGTTCCTGTTTAATTTAACCAAATGACGTAATATCACACCTGATGACTGACCAGATGAGCATGTGGAAAATCCATAAATATCTGTGTAGCACACTGTGCTCGCAGCTGATTTAGATGCATATTCCCTTTTGGGTTGATTGCTTGCATCTGTTATCCTGTATAGAGTGAAAAATTAAAAGAAACCAAGGAAAGTGTAGAAAATAAGTACAGTACTGCTGTAATCTTGATTCGTCTAACCTGCTCTGCAAACTACTCCTGAGATTTTCTAGAATCTGGGATGACTGCCGATGGTAGTCCATTACTGCATCTAAAAGCCCTGAGAGGTGTTGCGTCCGTTGTATCTAAAACAAAAATGTCTAACAATTTTATTTGGAAAAATGTTGGAAAATGTAAACTACCAAGCAAAAACAAATAAGGAAATGATATATAAGAATGTGCACACTAACTTACATCTCTCTCTAGGAGATTAAACATGCTTCTCTCGGCCAGGTCTTTGGATTCTTCAAACTTTTCGAATGCTTTCTTAATTTCAGAGTCTGCAATCTTCCCTTTACGTCTTTTCTTGTAATCAAAATCTAGACGGCGACCTTCAAGTTTTCTCAGATGATACTGATAGCCAGAAAAAGAAGAAAAGCTATGTTTATGTCTTCATTCACAATAAAATACATGTTATTTTCACTGTAAATGCTCAGAATAAATACAAAATCCTGCAGTCACAACATTAAATGCATCTACAAAATGACAGTAGTAAATCTTCATAATTTCACCTAAAGTTTGGGATCAGTAAGATTTTCAATGTTTTAATGATTTAGTTTCTTAAGCTAATCAAGGCTGTATCTATTTGATACAATTTTTTAATTATTATTAAATATATGAACAATTTGAAATAACAGTTTTCTATTTTAATATACTTTAAAATCTATTTTATTCCTGTGAAGCAAAACTGAATTTTCAGCATAATTACTCCAGTGTTACATGATTCTTCAGAAATCAATGTAATATGCTGATTTATAATCAATGTTGGAAACAGTTGTGCTGCTTAATTGTTTTTTTTTTTGACCTGTGATACTTTTTTTAGGATTCATTGATAAATACAAAGATGAAAAGAGTAGTGTTTATTCAGTGTTACAATATACACTACTATTCAAAAGTATGGGGTCAATTAATTTTTTGTTCCTTTTCGAAGAAATTAATGTTTTTATTCAGCAAGGGTTAGGTAAATTAATACAAAGTGATAGTAAAGTCTTTTATTGTTAGGAAGAAAATCTATTTTGAACAAATGCTGTTATTTTGAACTTTTTGTTCATCAAAGAATCAAATAAAAAAGTATTATTTCTAATTTCTTTGTAAGTTCTATTATTTCAGATTTCTAAAGGATCATGTGACACTGAAGACTACAGCAATGATTCTGAAAATTCAGCACTGCATCAGAGAAATAAAATATACTTTAAAGTATATTAAAATAGGAAACCAATATTAGAAATTGCAATATAATATATTTTTTAATTAATTAATACAGCCTTGATGAACATATGGGACTCCATAAATAAAAAAAAAAAAACACATTAAAAATCTTACTGATTCCCAACTTTTGAATGACAGTGTATATCAAACCGATTTACAACATACAGACTGACCGCAATTTCCTTCAGCTCTTTGTGCTGCAGGGACTGCAGAGGATCAATGAAGGTTCGTTTTACTCGGACATCCATGCAGTCTTTTGCCTGGGCTACTTGTTTCAGCGCCTCTCCCATTTCAAGCAGAGCAAAACCTACAATTGTAGTAAAACTCAAAACTGTTTTTTATATATATATTTAAAGAAGTAAATAATTACCCATTGCGTTTCATTTGTCTTTAACATACCAAAACCAGACTCAGCTCCAAGCTCATTGCCATAGCGCAGCATGCAATCTCCCAGAATGCCCTCTGTCTGAGGATATCCCACAGACTTCACCTGCCCACGGATTTTGGACACTTTACTGATCATGCTGAGCTTTGCTCTGTATGCTTGAAGAACAAAAAAAGAAAAAAAGAATCAATTAAATATAAAAACAACAAATTAAATATTCTAACAAATAAGATAATATGTTAGATAATACACAATTATAATAAATAGCATATTTTGTCAATTTTATAATAAATACATATTATTAAATATAATACCTGGGTTTGGCTGAAGATATCCTATAGTTTTTGGAACAAGGTCGAGAATCAGTTTGTGGGTAATATCAGTTTTCTTCAATAAAAAAGAAAAAGAAAAAGACTTTTTGTTGCATTGAGATCCTTAAAATGTCTAATCTTTTTTTCTGATATTTACTGATATTTATACCCTCTCCATATTGAGGAATTCCTCATCCAGTTTTGTTCCCTCAACTCCATTGATCTTTTCCTTTAGTAACTGTAAGGATAATCAAAGAGGGAAAAAAATATCACTTATTGTTGAGTGGGCTTGACAAAAAAAATTATGCAATAAGTTCATCTGATTCAATATGCAGTTCAGATGAACATTTGACTATTTTGACAAATTATAAGATATACAATATTAAGGGAAATACAGAAAGTTGATCATAATAATTACCTTAATAGTTTAATTGAAATCTTGCACATTATAATGAGTGTCTAATCAGATCACAACACAATCCAATGTCTACAACACTTCCAAACAAAACCCGGAAATCCACAAGCCTCGCCATTTTTAACACATTGTTATGACTGAGCATCTGTTTCCTGTGGTTCATAAGTAAACTGTTTATGAAGGTCAGTTGTTTGGCCAATTTGTCCAAAACACTAAGAGGATCCAGACCGCCATGAATGAAATGAAAGAATGTGACCTTGGAAACTTTTTAATAAACATACTGTGGTGGCATGGGGACCCAGAAACTTTCACTAATACAAAACCTCCAGGAGTCAATGATCAGGCTGTATTATAAATTCCAGGGGATTTTATTATCCACAGTCAACTTGATATGAACAAAACAATAGGCTAGCAGATAGTAAGTGGACTTTGGATCCAAGAAACAGACAACACCCATGTTCATGTGTCTTGGATTCTAGCACATTCAGCCTTCAAACCTCTGGAGTAACTCAACAATTATTCAGAAACACAAGGTCTGGTTACATAATTTGGGTTCTGAGAAGCACAGTTCTAGTGTGGAACTACAGCATTTAAACCTTTACTTTTTAAACAGTAACAAACATAAACACATAATCTAATGCCCTGTCTTTTTTTATCTTGGCAGTTCATAATTAACTGGGCCACCACATCAGGTCACACACGGTTGGCTGCAGTTGCTCTAGATCTGGAGAACAGAGAGAGATTGCAACGAAGTGAGGAGGAAAAGTCTGATCAATGCTCGAGAATCGGTTCTTTTGAACACATCGTTCCAAGACTCGGCTATTCTTTACGTCGTGAGGTAATTGCGTCATCGCGTGGTTCATTGTCACGGCAATGGTATTGCAATTCAAAATATGTCCCAGTTTGTTGCTGCCAATTAGTTTAGTTCAATCACAACGGAAATATAATTTACTTTATAGTTTATACAATGCTAAATGTTACATCTCTTAAACCGTACTGTATTTTTTAAATAAAACTGAACCTCTTTAAAACCAACTGTTTTGTATGTGTCAATAAGTATTCAAAAATACTTTGTACATTTTATCTCTTCTCAATACAGTTTTTGGTTCAATAATTCCATGAGTTGTTCACGCTAGAACCACCCGGACCGATTCACCGTTTGGTTCACCTGATTCACTGAAAAGATTCGACTCAAAAGAACAGTTGATTCGCGAATCTGCACACTGCTGTTACAAACATACACGTAGCCAACAAACGCAGTATGTCACAAAAGTTAAACAACTCTTTAAAAGTGTGATTTAAAGCGCAATTATATGCGTGTACTTTTAGTAGGCTATCATTTTAAAGAAATGAATCGATCACTGAAATAAATATTGCTTGCATCGTGACACAAAACCAAGGTTCGTATTACCTGACTTGCTTTGTGAAACTGTTTCTTCAGTCCTGCCACTGACATTTTTATCCGTGGTCGTCCTCAAATGTTTCATATGAACAATCGTATCGGGATGGCTGAGTCTGTGTACTATCTCTACATTGCTCTCCACCCTCTTCCGTCCGTCGATATTTTGCACCTTGGGACACTGCCCAGATTTGATTGGTGGGGCTGTTCTGAGCTCCTAGAGGTCACTCATCGGTCCAGGCGTGAGTCTACTGCAACAGTTTCACAAGAAGGTGATACAGAGGACAGGGTTTGAAGATGTAGGGCAACGTTAGCCTACATGAAAGCTTATATTGTGAAAGGTTCCATAAATAACTAGCCTATAGGAAAGACCTGGGCTAGATATCAGGTTTTCAACTCCAGGATTTTTTTCCTATCTCTGGATGTTTTTGTAAGTCATTTTGTGTATAGGCTCATATGTTAAAGTCTTGTAAACAAATAGCTTCTGTACATTAAAGATACAGTTTCTTGAATACAAATTGTCCTAAATTGGGGCATGTTGTCACAAAGTTAGTAATTTATTCTTGAGATGGCAAAGCTGAATTTTCAGCAGACATCAGCAAGAATGCATTAAATTGTTCAAAGGTGACAGTAAAGATGTATGTAATGTTCAAATAGATTTCTATTTCAATAAATACTGCTGAACTTTCTAATCAGCAAAGAATCCTAAAAAAATCCACAAAGCATCACAAGCCTTTTCAACATCGATACATGTGACAACTTGCCCCACTGTGAGATGTATGAAAATACCCATGTCCAATACAATTTCATACAGTTTACCCAACAACTACTACAGAAAAAATAAGACGGCATTGGATTTGATTCATTCATTTTGTTTGCGTGTTGAATCAGTGAACACATGTTGTTGAAGTATTTATTGAGAAAACAAGGTTTCAGTCTCTTTCAGTAATTCTCAGTAAGCAGTGAGTGATTGTCTGGGACTGTTGCCAGCAGAATACAGCTCATGTTTTCCATCCAAGTCCTTGCTGCTCTTTATAACCACCTCTTCATTCTAAATATAATCCATATCTTGTATGTAAATATCAAATCTAAATTAATGCACTCAACGAATTATTAGTATTTGATCATAAACTCTCTTCACAATCTTTGTATTTCTTTAGAAAAAGGATGGCGGGGTCTTGATTGCACCTCATGGCCTCCTTTAAGGCTGTGTTTCCCCACCTGTGAACATCAACATGGCACATTAGTCACATTAGGCCTGTTGGCTGGTATATATTGTAACACATGTAGTAATAGTCATATCATGCATGACTTTGATAAAGTTACCTGTCCTTGAGTGTGCAGTTTGCCCCTGCGTTCTCCACCAGGAACCTGATGACATCCAGACGACCCTCAGAGGCTGCGACGTGCAGCGCTGACCGTCCATCATAATCCACAGCATTCACATCTGCTCCTGACAGAAGGTACCTATAAAAGAGGAATTAACTCTGCTTTCACTGTTTTCAGTATAATTCACCATGCAGGTTTAGAGGTCATTTATAGACAGATGGAAACAAACTGAATTCAAATGGTGACATTTTGGCAATCAAAATCAATTATATTTTGCATAAATAATTGTCATTTCTGTGTTTTTTTTTGTTGTTGTTGTAAATTTAAATAAAAACAAACATTAAAGGCAGAATAAGAAATATTACCAATATATCTAGATGCTTTACAATTAGAAGATAATTCAATATGTTATTTAAAACAAATTATAATTCTCTCCCTATCTCTCTCTCTTTCTTTCTATATACGGTTTATATACAGTAAATATATATATATATATATATATATATATATATATATATATATATATATATATATATATATATATATATATATATATATAATTTAAATATATACAATTTATTTAATGTTAATATATAATGTATCAATATGCATCAATATATATCAATTATTTTGCATATAATATTTCTAATTTAATAGTTAATTTATATTTTAATTAAATACCTGTATATAATTCTTTTATATATATATATATAGAACTATATATATAGTTTCTTTCCAATAAAATATTTTTGTCTGAGGTCTATATGTTATTATGGACATCCTACCTGCGCAGAGACACTATGTCCCCTCTGTAAGTTGCCAAAAGTACATTCATAATTTGGTATCCCTGTAATTCAAGAAATAAATATTTATTTACCTCCATATCGTGAAAGCATCAGGAATTGTATACTGTATGCATTTAATATATATATATATATATATATATATATATATATATATATATATATATATATAAAAAATTAACCAGACCTCTGATTCCACTTTCCACTGTCTGTAACACAACACCTGTCTGAATGGAGTCCTGATGTCAAAACTATGCAGCTGGAAGGTTGAAACCAGCTCCTTTAACAAAACAGACAGTTATTATATCTTTTTTTTTTTTTTACCAGGCATTAAGCTTTAGGTTTGTCAGACTGCTAGCCAGTAGCCGGTTGTACCAGGAGGAGGGTATTCTCATACTAGAGAGTATATGATTGGACATAAACTTTTAATACTGGATAAGTCATTAATCTCTTTGGTCTGACAATGCAAATTTTTAATGCGCATGTTTTCCAAAAGTTCATTTTTAGCTAAATTAAAGAGTGCACGAACCTTTAGATAAACTTAGCTAAGAAACTTGGACTAAAAGCCACAAAACTTTGATTTCGTACTGAAGTATACTGATCCATTTCCATACCTCACAGAAATGGACACCCCTCCATGAATTTCCATTGCAGTCCAGTCCAGGAGACCAGCACATTAGTCCCAGGACTCCAGGAACCACGATCAACACGACACCAGACTGACTGGACTTAGCAGGCACAGATGTCTGCATCATAGAAAGCAAGTATATTATTCAGCCTAAACTATTCTGCTTTAAATCCTTGTGCAGATTTAAAATGGGTAACTGCATTATTATCCAGAGGCAATAAAGCATTCTGGATTGTGTCCATTAGAGGGCAGTAGGGGAATACAGAAGTCTTTCAGACATTGTTAATTCATGGACACATCCACTGCTATTCATTAATGACCATTGTTACCATTACTGCTAATTAACGTTGCAGGGTAGAGGCCATTTTAATTTGTTACATGAAAGTGGGAGCAATTTTAATCACTTCAAAAATCCTGTTAAAGATGTGGGAGTGAATTTAAATTGAAGATTTGCAGAACTTAAACACAACTGATGTTTAACCTGTGATACATCACACAAATATGATTCAGTATTTACTAGACTTGTCACAAACTCACCTTGAAATGAAACATTCTGGAGTAATCATTCATTCCAGCCACCTGCATCACGGAAAGCGTGCTGCGGACGGCGTGGGGTGACATCACTTGGTCACCTGACAGGGGGCACAGTCCCCCATTAGCTAGGGTTGCTGCCAGTGCAGCGCCAGACTCGCAGGTGACTTCTGTCGATAAACACTGAGACGTATGCAAAATGAAAATTCAATCATGCATTCTTCCTTAACAAGAATATAATTCATAAAGCTGAATACCTGTAACAGTAAATCCAGTGTGGAATTGATCCCCACACCTTCTGGAAAGCACTGGAATGATTCAGTTATCAAAAACAGATGAGTTTAAAGACCCTTTGTGACGTAAAAAAAAGAAATAAATCAATATTTCAAGGAACTATCCCCGACTTACTTTCTTCTCTTGTAAGTAAAATGAAAGAGCGTGGAGATGGATGATGTCTTTTCGCAGGTTTTGATAACTGCAATGGCAGTGACAACAGTTACAAATAAACACTGAATAGCACAGAAAAAAATCAATTTCTTGTGAAAATACCTGGTGCAGTTTAGGTTTGCATGCTCCTTGTTGCACAGCCTTCTGATGATATTCAAAACCTGTGTCAGAATGGTTTGATTAAGATTGCTTTTAAGCCTTATTTTCCATTAAATGTAGCTGATTAGTGTAAAATGTAAGCTTACAGACTCATACTTTTCTTCTTCATCAGTGACTGGTCTGGTTGCCAGCTGTTTTATGACAAAATCAATCAAATAAAACATGCATTTTTTTAATTATTATTATTATTTAAAAAAGCAACATTGTTACCTGTAATAAAGAAGTGCAGATAATGGCTCCTGTCTCAACCAGCGGACTATGAGGCACACCTGCGAACAAGTTTGCTGTTTTTAAGCACTACTCGTCCAGGTGTTTTTTGAAAGGAACATTAAACTGTTCTTGAGTGCAAAACCGAACATAAATCAAAGAAATGGAATACGTGGAATGAACTGACTGAACTGACCTTTCTTGGTCAGGGTAAATGGACACTCGTATTTGGAATATTCCTCCATCCCTACAAATCTGTGCACATAGTCGGACCCTTGCTGGTCCACCGCTAGACCGTATATGAGAGGCCAAGAAATCTCTCCCAGAATGCAAGGTTCAGCCCAGTCTCCTAAGGAAAGTCTAAAGTCCAAAAAACAACAGCATCTCATTAAAATTCATCAGGGAAACTGAATTGATAATTTATAAATAATATTAATTTTGAGTCTATTTCTACATTCTACTATTTTTGTTATATTTTCTTTTAATAAATTTTTGCAACATATATCGCCATGTTTTCACACAAAAAATCTTTGATATTAAACAATAATTGCCAGATATCCCGCTGTGCCACTGTGGACCCCCTAAGGGATGCAAAGACCCCCTGTTGAAGACCTCTTATCAAATCAATTGAATTAGACTGTTGTGTGTTACCTCTGTCCATCCACGGTACAAACTGAAATGCCCCATTTTGTGGCGCTCTCTCTTACGTCTTCTTTCTCCTGTTCAGAAATGCACAGGATATGAGTCACATTGTGATGTTTTTCACGAAACAGTCAATTAGAAAATAACCTGTGCTACTTAAATGCTTCTTTGCACGTCTTTTTCACTAGACTGTTGTATAAAAAGAACAACAACAGCACTAGCAAAAACAGATTTGACGTGCCTTCACTGAGGAGAGTTGTTTGCATTTAATAAACAGCTTTTGTGTTTCCTCTTTGAATGTGGAGAAATCTGGAATGACAAATCTTCCCTGCAGTGCCTTCAGGATGAAAGACACAAAGCCAGTCACGCACCTGCAAGATGTTCACAAATGAAGTATATTAGCAGCATAATAGATTAGGGCTGTTTAGTATTTATATTTAAGATGCGACTTCTGGAGTCAAGATTGAGTCTGGCCTGTGAAAAGTGCTCCTGTCCACAGTTCCATCTGCTTCCTGTAATTTCCGCATCAGGCTGTAGCAGTCTTTAATCCGTGGGTCTGTTCGGATGATTCCTGAGCTCCACAGGGCCTGCCAAAATACAGACAGATATGACATCCTGCACTATTGAATATTAGCCAATATTAAAGCAATAGTTCACACTAAAATGAAAACAATGCTGAAAATGTACTCATCCTCAGTCCATCCAAGATGTAGATGATTTTGTTTCTTCACCAGAACAGATTTAGAGAAATGTATTATTACATCACTTGCTCACCAAAGGATCCTCTGCAGTGAATGGGTGCCGTCAGAATAGGATACTTAACAGCCGATAAAAACATCACATTAATCCACAAGTAATCCACATGAGTCCAGTCCATCAATTAAGGTCTTGTGCCGAGAAAAGCTGTATGTTTATAATAAGCATTAAGAAAATCAAGAAATCTTTCCATAATATTGCTTTCTCCAGTGGAATCTCGTCTAAATCAGGAGAGAAATATGCACAGATCAACCACCACTTACAAGGAAAAATAGTCCAAAATAGTTCAAATCAAATATGTCATTTTTGATGTGAGAGATCAACAGAGGAGGGATTTTAAAGGTGGAGGAAGTGCTGTTATGGATTATGAACTCATATTTTGTCCGAAAGCATTTTAAAGATAAAATATCTCTCAGATGGACACACAGCTTTTCACTTCACAAGACGTTAACTGGAGTCTTGTGGATTATTGTGATGTTTTTATCAGCTGTTTGAACTCTCATTCAGACGGCACCCATTCACTGCAGATGATCCACTGGTGAGCAAGTGATGTAATACTACACTTCTCCAAATCTTTTCCGATGAAGAAACAAACTCATCTACATCTCAGATGGCCTGAGGGAGAGTACATTTTTGGCAAATTTGAATTTTGAGGTGAATTATTTCTTTAAGGATACTTTCTATGTACCTCAAAAAACTGATTGCAGTTGACTCTTCCCCCAGAAGCAAAACTATCAAAGAGCACATCAGCAGCCCTTTTGAAAACAATGTGTAGTGTATGTCAGTACACATATAGCTAGCAGCTCTTGAAGCAAGTTAAGCGAATGCTGCCTTGTGCATTTGAGACTCACACTTTTTTCTTAAAATGACCTTGATGCATCTCTGGTCGGCCCAAGTGTTGCCATGCTTGGCTGGAATGAAGTTTGTCCTGTTCTGGTACTGTCCGTTTTGTGCCTCCATTGCTCATAAAAGATGGCATGCCTAAGGAAAAGAAAAGGAATTTCATTAGAGCAGAAAATGAAAACTAGACTTTATCCTGAAGAAAAAAAACTGTACTTTGCTAGACAACTATATATATATAGCACTGTTGTGTCCAAAATAAAACTTTTTGTTTAGGTATAGGTGTATATTTATTATGCATATATAAATACACACACATACACTATATATTTTAAAAATATTTACATGTGTATATCCATTTATATATTCCTATTCTTATATTTTATATTATATATAAATATATAAACTTTTTTTTCCTTAAATATATACATGCATTTGTTTGTTTTTATATGTAAATAAAAAATACACACAGTATACACATATTATGTAAAAAAAAAAATGTCTGGTGTCTGCAAGAAGTCTCTTATTCACACATGTGTTTACTTTAAACAGTAATATTGTGAAATGTTATTACAAGTGAAAATAAATGTTTTATTTTAATATATGATAGTTTTCTTTTCAAGATTATTTGATAAACAAAGAGACCAAAGGAAAGCATTTGTTTAAAAATACAAATCTTTTGCAATAAATTAAACATTTTTACTGTCAGTTTTGACCAAGTGAATGATTTCCTGCTGTGAAAAACTATTCATTTCTTTTAAAAAATGTACTGACCCCAAACTTAGAACAGCAGTGTACATAAAATATTATTACTAAAAAAAGTCAACCAGCTACACACACAAAATCAACACATACAAGGTAGCAATTAAATGCTTAAATATACACAATGCAGATGAGATCAATCATAATTTATTATGCTAACAGATGTATAAATGACGACCAATCACAATACACTGCTGTAGAATCCCACATAGCATTCCAAAGTCAATTAAAAAAAGTGAATGAGAGATTTTCAGAGAGAAAAACGAAGCTGAAATTATCTACAAAAAAACACAGAGCCCAATTATTTGCAGACATTTAATACTTAAGGTTAGAGGTGTAGAACAAACACTGACCAGGTTGTTTGAGGAATATTAATACACTGCTGCCTCGTGAGAGCTGTTATAATTTGAACAAAAGGAAGCACGAGTACAAGGCTATAAAAGCAAAAGAGAATTAACAGGAGGAACAAACATGTGCTGCTGGAGATAAGTGCACATATTGTTTTATTTTGCTCTTGTACCTGTAGAGCCTGGAGAGACGTAATTGACTGGCCTCTGGGATGGAAAGGTATGTTTTGGCACAGGTTGTGGAATGTTCCCTGCAGCTTTTGTTTCCTAGTAACATTAAAAACATGTATTGAGAGCTTGGCTGTGAAAAATGATCTATATATAGACTATTACATTTTAATTAGATATAGCATCAAGCAAACAGTCTGCGCATTATTTTTTCGAGTGACAAGCTTTTATGCAGACCTAGACATGATGATGCATGCTACGCCTGAATTAGCTTATCTTTTGAAGCCTGATGAAATACAACATACAGCATAATGCTGGTGCCATCTAAAACTTTGAAGTTTTACTAATTGCAGGTGTTCAGAGCTGTGGGGAAACATATTGAGACACATTACGCTCGCATGTCAGCATGTGAGCTAACAAATGTTAGCCTCCAGCAGTAACAACGTCTGCAGGGCTGGGGTTTTATTACAGGTGAAGTACATGCTAACTTATTGTCTTTGTACAGACATGCCACACTAAGCAGAGGAGACAATGTCTTTAATGCATTCAGGTTTTTTTTTAAGCAGGACATAAGGTAATGGAAGTGAATGGGGCTGATTTGTAAACAATGGACCCTTTTTTGCAAAAGATGTGCTTTTAATTGTTTTTGGGTGAGTGTACTTCTTACTTTAAAAGTGTATATATTTTTTAAATATTTACTAGCAGATAATATGATATTAATGAAATAAAATGCCACTTTCACCTTCATGAATTGCAAACTTTATAATAATATCAAATTAAATGTTTTATTTTAAAACGTCATATTTCTATCATTTTGGTTGTGCTTAAGTAAAGTACTCAATTATAATTTTATTTGTAGAGTGTTTTATTCTAAATTGCAACTTCATCATTACATGTGTAATTAAAAATATATTTTAATGCATGACATACAATTTTTAATATAAATAATGTTAGATTACCATAAATGCATTTAACCATATTTTAAACACAGACTAAGTAATAGTGAAATTACTTATAAAGATGTACTTATATCCTAAAAAAGCACGTGATTCAGTGATTCGGAACACATCAAGGCGAGTAATTAATGACCGAATTTTCATGAATTCTGTTTTTCATTTTTGATGATTTCTGAGAGCTCTCTGACCCTCCCATAGAAAGCAATGTAATTAACACGATCAACTTTTTTTTTTGTCTGATAAAATAGTTTTTCTGTGCAAAGTAATTACATTTTACATGACAATGCAACTCCATAAACTCTAAAATATCTGTAAAAATTACTTTATTCTCAAGAATATGAATAAGACGACTAAGAATTAATAGTGCTTTTATATAAAAAAAAAAATGCTTTAAAAACCTTGGCCAAAAATCACACCGTAAGTGTCTCACTGCCTTTTTGTTTTGAAGGAGGAAAAAAAACACATGAGTCACATAATTTTTTTATGGTAATAAACAGTCTACCATTAAACTTGAGTTGAACCTGGAATAATCCTTTTAATCAAAACATCTCAATGTCAGCTGAATGGCTGAGACTCATTTCAGACAGCAGTAAAATGGCACATTAGCACTATTGAAATGTCCCTCACCGCAGTCTTTTTAATAATGCTGGTCATAGTTTTGCGCCTCCAGGTTTGTTTTATATTTTATGCATGGGTGTGGTTATGCAGGACTCAGCACGTACCTTAGACGCAGTAAACTTGACAGGGTCTGCGTTCCTGTTGGTGAGGGCATCTGTCATCTCTCCATTCTCTGAACGAGTGGGGGGTAAAGAATAAAACCCAGGGTGAGAAAAATCCTCCTTTGCTGAATCTTGTGAGAGAGTTTTAAAGATTAAGATTAGCGCCTATTTGTGAGTGCAAGATTTAAAAGGGATTTTCGAAGTTGAAAACCACTAAAAGCATTGCCTCAGCAAAGAATGTATATGAGGCTATTTTAGAATCTAGGACACAGAGTTTCTTGTGAGTTTAAGACATTGTTTGTGTTGTGTTGTCTGCTCAGTCCAAAACCTCAGCAAAACCCACACAATAACATTTTCTGAAAGCTAAAACATATGAAACCATGCTGCTGTGGATAGGAGACGGAATGTAATCTGTTTTTACTCTTACTCTTTCATCCAAATGAACAATCAATCTTAAAGGTAGTTTACCCAAAATGAAAATCAGGTAATCCCAAACCCATATGAAATTTATTCCAAAGGACAAACATAAAAAATGTATTTCAGCCTGTACAATGAAAGTCAGTGGTGTCCAGTGTTGTTTTGGACCCCATTCAGTTATATCATATGGACAGAAACAGCTTATTTTTTGTTCCATAAAAGAAAAAAAGGGTGAATTATTTTCATTTTTGGTTGAATATCCTCATCTCAGGAAGTTGATTTTGTGCCCAGATATGGTGGTACATGCCAGACGAAGTTATGCAGACGGTGCTTCCATCCCTTGGGGTGAAACTTGAAAGTACGTTAATTATGTTTCTTTTAAAGGAAACCCACATAACATAAATATGGTTTATAAAACAATGTAAATGTGGTTTATAACCGTCTAAGCTGTTTTATTCTATTCCACAAATCTTTGGATTGCTCGCTTGGGGAATAGTTCGCCCAAAAATGCAAATTTGCTATCCAAGCCATCCAAGATGTTGTTGAATTTGTTTCTTCAAGAGAACAGATTTGAGAGGTGTAGCATTACATCACTTGCTCACCACTGAATCATCTACAGTGAATGGGTGATAAAAACAGCTGATAAAAACATCACAATAATCCACAAGTAATCCACATGAATAGAGTACATCAATTCAATTGGAACTGAGATTTATACGTCATCTGAAAATAAATAAGCTTTTTAATTGTGTATGGCTTGTAAGGTTAGGACAAATATTTGGCTGAGATGCAGCTATTTTGAAAATCTGGAATCTGAGGCTGCAAAAAATATAAATATATTTGTAAAAAATCACCTTTAAAGTTGTCCAAATGTTGTCCAAAAACTAAGTATGGAAATTTACCAAATATCTTCATGGAACATGATCTTTTCTTAATATCCTAATGATTTTTGGCATAAATGAAAAATTTATCATTTTAACCCCTACAGTGTATTTTCTGGCTATTGCTACAGATCTACATGTGCGACTTATGACTGGTTCTGTGAAAGTTAGGTATAAACACAGTATTATGGATTATTGATCACTGACTCATATTTTGGCCAGAAGAGATGATTAAAAGTTAAAGCACCTTTTTAAATTTGTTTATTACAAACACAACTTTTAACATTAATTGATGGACTGGAGTCGTGTGGATCATTGTGATGTCTTTATCAGCTGTTTGGACTCTCATTCTGACGGCACCCATTCACTGCAGAGAATCCATTAGTGAGCAAGTGATGTGATGCTACATTTCTCCAAATCTGTTCCCATAAAGAAACAAATTCATCTACATCTCAGATGTCCTGAGGGTGAGTACATTTTCAGCAAATTTTCATATTTTATTGAAGTTTTCTTTTAAACTGCTGCTACAATTGTCATTTGTAAACTAAAATATCGTCATTTTTACTAAAACTAATTTCTAAATAAATCTCAATAATTTTAAATGTGTAAAAAAAAAAGTTTCAAATGTTTTTGTCAAATTGACATTCATGTCAGTGCAAGAGGAACTTTAACAAAGATTCTAAAGCTTTTTATAGCATTATATGTGTTTGTCAGCCACACTAAAACCAGTATGTGCCACATCACTCCTCCCCAGAACACACCCACTGCCTCTGCACATTTTTATGGCCCAGATGTTGACCACAAGCATGCTTAAATGAGAGTGTCTACCATTCATTTGGCCTACTTTGAGCAGCACTCACACTGATCTTGGAGTTCTCCTATAGAGCTGATGTGAATTTGGTCAGTGAACCATAATCAATAATCAGAATACACTTTCCCACAGTTAATGGGACAAGTGAGGTCACTGTCAGTGGAAACACCAAGTTCACAGCCTCAAATCTATGACACTCTTCTAGTGTTTTGATTTTGTACCTCTTGTGTCGTCCTCCTTATTTGGTTCCAGCAGTTTATTACCATCCAGGCCTCCGTAGCGCTTTCTCCATTTACGTCTGAGAGACGGTGTTCTCTGAAAACTAGAAAAAACTTTTTTTTTTACTCTCTGCTCACATGGGTTTCTTGAGAAAGCATTTGTTTCATTTCAAATATGCGTTTACAAAAGTTAGAAATGCAAGTGTTTTTTGACAGCTTGCCTTTTGCCATAATGAATATCAGAAAACTATATTAATATATAATTCTCAGAGGATTTTGTGTATCTACTGAAATGAGACCTTGGGATCAAAGCAAGTGTGTCTGTGTAAAGACAAGTCTAGTCATGAAAAGCAGTTCAACTGTGAGAAACATCTGTGAGTTCTGACACAGCTATCAATTGCCAGCTCAACTCAAAGCTGTGCCCAAGTGCTTGGTGAGAGAATATATTCTGCACTTTATTTTGGTTTAATTCGTTAAAGAGAGCACTGTGCAGGGCTAAACTTTCAGAAAAGGCTGATTCAGACTTTATGCATTTACTGACTTTCCATATGTTTGAGAGTTAAAACAGTTCTTACCAAAGATAAGGATTTTCCTCTGCTTCTTGGTTTAAGCTGTTCTCCATGATGACTCTTCCCTTTATACTTTGGTAGTCAACTAGGTGTTTAACAAATCCAAATAGTGTGCTTGTCTAGCATCTGGAGACAAAGATGACTCTTTTTTTTGGCAGCTGTGCATACAGTGTGACAAAGTGTTTGAGCCAGTCTCAGTGTGAACAACCAGTTTTAAGCTGGATGAAAATAGGAGGAACTTAACTGCATCTTGGAGGAGGGATCTCTATTCAGGAAAGGAATACCTTGTAAATAAAAGGAGAACCTAACAGGCAGGGTAAAAAAATACTAGTACTTCTAGACAACTACTGCTACTGGTGTTAATAATAATAGATTCACTTTTGCTAATAATAATAATAACTTATTTAAAAATATCTTTAAAACTATTATTTTAGTATATAATAACAATTTAGTATATAATAACAACTAAAATAAATAAATGACTAAAATTATTAATAATACTTTTATTATTACTACTACTACTACAGTTACAAAAACTCCACTCCTACTAATAATACAAAGTTATATTTTTATAATATTAATAATTAACTAAACTAAAATCACTATTACTAAGCTATTTATTAACTCATTCATGTGTTCCTTTTATGATAAGAGTGTATTTTAGATGTAGTATATGATTATTAAAATTTTCTATGAATTATTATTACAACTAAAAATACAACGAATTTCACCACCAGCACTACTATTTCTTCTTTCTTTATTTTATATTAATAATTTAAATGCAAAAAATAAATAATAATAATTTATAATTCAAATAAAAAACACTACTACTTCTATTCATTTATTTAATTGTATTTATATAATAATTATTATCGTAAAATATTTTATGTCATAAAATGTCATACAATGTTTATTATTATTATTAGGCCAGTTAAGTTAGTATTTAATAATTATATGATGATGATGATGATGATTTATGCTGAGTAATAATATATTATATATGCTATAAAATGAAATATCAGATCAAACATTGCCAAATCAAAATGCCAGTTCAAAGAAAAGAAAAGCTTACAAAAGAACATCAGCCTTCGATCCCTTTTTCCCCACACGATCTCTGTTCTGCACATTTAGCGCGCATATTTGACGCTCTAAACGTATTTACATTTGTTGTCATGCGCGTTCCCCATGTAAACTGTTGTCACAAGGATCTCATGCTGCGCATCAAGACACTTGAATAATGTATTTCTTCTAGCTAATGCATTCCCAAATTCACAGTTTTGTGCGATTATCTTTATTTCAATTAGTGCGTCCCTCAGCATTGAGCAGTCATTGGCGGAAAACCCCACTTTACAGCTCCATCTCTAACAGTGTTTACTCACAATACAACAATATCATGCCTAAAAAGGACAAGACGGTAGGGCTCGTTACATATTACAATGAATGTTTTAAGAATATTTGTATATATTTATGCATTTGTAAGAATAACCATAGGTTTTATAATGACAGCACAGCAGTAAATCATATCAGCTAACGTGAAATACCAGTCAAGTTTTAGCTTTATTTCTGGTAACGTTATGTTCTGAGTGTCAGTTAATGATATTAACCTGTAACTAACAATGTAAAACTATATTCTCTTGTAGAGCAAAAGCAACCCAAAACCACCGGAGACACCCCCCGGCCCGGTTACTAAAGTTAAAGACGGGACGATAACAATAGCAATACATGCTAAACCCGGAGCCAAACAAAACGCAGTCACTGGTTGAGTATTGTAAATATATGAACGAACAAGCTTAGCCTTCATCTGTGAGGAGTCCATAAGCGTTGTTTTGTGACAGATGTGTCTGAGGAGGCGGTGGGGGTCGCCATCGCTGCGCCGCCGACAGACGGAGAGGCCAACGCCGAGCTCCTGCGATACTTCTCCAAAGTCCTGGAGCTGAAGAAGAGCCAAGTGTCGCTAGATAAGGTCAGCAGCCTGCTATGATGTATGCAAATGTTTTCTGCTCACTATAATGATATATTATTAATAAAAAATATGGTTTTATTGCTTCATAGGGCTCCAAATCCAGAGAAAAGGTTATCAGGGTGACTGCAGATGTCAGCCAGGAGGAAATCTTGAAGAAACTGAGGACAGAAGCTAGTGGTTGATACTGAAGTTGATTTGAGCTTTATCTACATGTCACAGTTTACATCTTAAAACCATGCAATATTATATTTACATTTTGTCAAATAAAAAGCAATTGTATTTCTTATGTATTACCAGTTTTTAATCATTTTGTGTTTCATGAAGATGTTGAATGCAGCACACATTTTTTTTACATTTTTGTAAGGATGAGGAAATTATGATCTTTTAAATGTTTAATAATATGGCTCAAGGATTTTTTCCCACTAGTTCAGATTTTACACGCCTTGCCAACATTGCCCATGCACCATTTATTCACATTATATATATATATTAACTTATTAGAGTTTTTTTTTTTTTTTTTTGGTGAAGGCACTGAAGTTCAAGATAATTATCCTGCTCCTGCCTTTTAATTTTTTAAAGAAGTGCCTGAGGTTTAGTTACAAATGTGTTCATTTGAAGAACCTAATTAGTACGGTTATCAGACATTCTCTAATAAGTTAAGAACCTATCACAGAATATTAAGGTTTTTAGAGTCTCAAATATCAGCATTTGTATTTGGTTTTAAAAACTTATATTTGGTATCATTGGGACATTAAGGATGTATCCATGGTCGTTTTTTAATCATAAATGATTTATATGACACAAAAGCATTTTACAATCACACATGCACATCAGTGCAAATCAGACTCTTTGTGCATTTATGTTAGCTGTGATTTTCACAACTCGCATGAAAAGCAAGTTTCTTAATGTAATAGTAAAATTAGAAAGGATTATAAATGAAACTATTCTTCGGTTTTTGATTATTTACTTAAGTTCATAACAAAAGCAAATATTTTTTGTTTCCTTCAGTGAAGGAGGCATTAGGAGAGGAAAAGCCATGAGGACTGACACATGTTTACATTTCATCACGCAGCCATAGCTCTGCATCCTCCTACATTCATTATTCTTGCAATATAACCTTTCCATAAATGGAAACCTCTGGTTATTTGCCTGTTCCCGGAGCTCGTTCTGTAATCAAACTGATATTGCATAGGCCTTATGAAATGAAAACAAATTATTTTCATCTAAAAATGTATCGACTTGTTGAATTAAAAATTAGTTGTCAGAGATATCCAATTTTACAAGACTTTAAACTTGTTATACAATAAAACCACACGAATAGGTCTTATCTGTTTTGTGAATTAGCAAAAAGGGGTTACTGAGACCTGAATGATCAAATTCTGCTCATCAGCTACTATACATATATATAATATAATCTTATAAACTGGTTGAACTCCACTGATTGTTTCGATTTAGATTCTTAGATTTACTCCTACAAGTGATTCAAGGATATTTTTTCTTTCTTTTACAACTATAAGCTTGATTAAACCAAATTATGTTGTCATTAGCGCAGTCATGAAGACATATCTTGTTATTACGGGACTGTGCGGATGATTTATGCCCCGTGGATGGTGAAATCCTATCAGTAATTGAGGAGAAACGCATCTTTTAGAGCTAAATGAAGATGAGTGGGAGGAGAAGACATGCTGGCCCTTCTTCTTCTGAAGTCATATTTCACAAAGCTGTCTTTCTGAAAGCCATAGAGCCGTACAATATGTCATGATTTAAACACTGTTCTGTTAATGGGATGAGTATCTATTAAAGTCATTGTGACATATGTTAATTGCAGGATTACTTCATTTAACAGCTGCCCTCAGCTATTAGCTGTGGCCTTTTCATGTAAATCTGCATGAGTCATTGAAATTACAAATTTATATCACATCTTTTTTTATGCTATTGATCAGGCAAGCTCTCATCCTTGACTTCAAGTGCGGCCCTCTGCTGGAAGTGCAGGAAATATATTCAAAGATGACACCTTAGCTAAACAACACAATCTTTCGCTGGCAGCTACACTGTACTGCATAAATCTATGAAGAAGATTTACATATAAATCACAGTCTCAGTGTTTACCATGAATATTACTTTAATCTTTCTTTGCAGATATCAAAACTGGTGACTTATTACTTATGCTCAGCCAGATCCATCTCTCCTGCTGGTATTATGTTTACAGTATAACTAAGGCAAATTATATTTCATATCAGCCTATAGCACATCAAACCCCTCAAGCCCTTAAGACCAACTCATTGATGTATTGAACTGAGGCCATTGTTTATCTATAAGATCAGTTTAATATTTAATGATACATTTTTAATTACCCAAGAGGACCCGCGCCACACAGATGTGTACAGTGACAACTCCACATCTGCTTTCATTGTTAATAATGACACTGTTCGGATATGAAGTGAATCCAAGATGTCTCTGCATGCAGTAAAAGTGTACTCAATTGCATTTTAAAGAAATGTTCACAGAATGAATATCTGGATTATTCAGGATTGTTCATTCATGCATTAACCAATTTTTTTTTTTTTTTTACTATTTTATTTATTATTCATCCAAACCATTTGTTCTATTGGTATTGTTATTGTTATTTTTTTTATTTTTCAAACCACTTGTTCTGTATGTACAATTGTGAGTTTATTTAAATAAATAAACACTACAGACAAGTTTATTTTTTATTTTTTTATTGTTATTTAATTTTGTATCAATCCATTTTCTAAACTGTTTGTCCTATAGTGTTGCAGGTTTATTTATTTATTTTTATTTTTATTTTTTTTATGTAGGATCGTGGGTTTATTCATCTATTTTATACCATTTTAAGACAAAATGCACCATATTATCTGTAATACTCTTCGTAACACCAAAGATAAATATAATCATAATATTATGTGGCATCGCTGAACAACTTACAATTTAGAAACAAAATAGGATAACTAAATTAAATAATACTTAATACTGAATACTTCTAGAAATTACATATAAATAATTAAATACAAAAATGTCACAGATTTCCAAATAAAATATCAAAAATAAAAATACTTCATATTTCAAACTTAATGAATGAAAATACATAATTTTGATGATAACATGAATGGTGGTTAAAACACACACAAGGTTAATGCACTTAAACGAAAATTTTAACAGAGAAGTACAGGAAATATCCTCTAATTTCAACCCCAATCAAGCAGTTTTCCACGGTTGCTCTTTTGTCCTATATTACAACAGACCCACCCCACGGATGCCATCAGCATTTTAATTGAGTATTTGTTTTTTTCTTCACACACCCACTTAGAATATACACATACCAACCAGCGGCTGTATACTGTCCATCTGAACATGTACATCCAGATCACGTGACAATATTGACTGGTGACATGGGAGTAGGGGATGAATCAAGAGGAGATAATGAGGCCTGGTCTCTCCCACACAGGAAAAGTGAGTCCTACAGGGATTCATCTTCAAAGAATGGGTATGTGCTCTCATTTTCACACATGCAAACTCATATCCTTGCATATACTTGGGCCCTTTTATTAAACACTTTCTTGCCTGGAAGCACACCTATACGTATAAAATTAAGCTTTTTAAAAATAAACAGATTTTGAGCAAGCATTCCCACACAAACCCCTTCTCGAGACAAAAGCCAACGATTTTAATAAAGTGAAAGTGCACTAGTTTATAACTCATAATATCTGCAGTATTTTGCCAGCTTTGCATCCAAGACCAGCACAAGAAGCTCAGAGATCATTAAGACATGGCCTTTGAAGAGTTTCTCTATGATCTCGTATGCGTTATTTCTCGTTATTCGCTTCTTTAATCATGGCAATCCTCCAAACACAAATTCCTGCCAAAGTAAATGAGGGCCATTTATTAATGTCTGACAAAGCAGCTTATGAGAAAAACTTCACCGGCTGCTAAAGTGACGCTCGCGAAAATTCTACCGACATGAAAGTAATGCAAAACGAGATGACAGGTTAACTCCTGGGGTGCCGATAAAATCAAGCTTGCTACTGGCCCCTTGCATTGGGCCTGATCTGCTGTCAGAATGAGGAACTGTACAGATGTAGGAGACAGCTGTAAGTGACATGGCCTTTAAATTCAGGGGCTGTAAGCACCAAAGACTGCCGTCCTGTCTCCTCAGGCCTGAGACATGAGAAACAGCTCTGCAGTGGCCAGTAAATACACACAACTGCTCCTAGCTAGCAAGGGAATTTGGGAACTTTATGAGTGTTGCCTTGCGTCATTTGTCCTGACTGTTTACATCTGCAGTCTAGGAATTCCATTGGCATTTGTTTTAATGAGTTTGGCTGTGTAACACCTCTTATATAAAGCTAAAAAAAAAATAAATACTTTAGCCTTAAGGGTCCGTGTACCTCACCAGAACAGTTGACCTGTACACGCACCACCAGATTTCTTGCAATGGTGGATATATTGTAAGTTCAGGTCACATGTGCACTGAATTTCTTTTGTACTAATCAGTTTTTCCACAAGGTGGCACCACTGGCCAGGTAGAAAACGATAAGGAGACAGAACAACAAAAGAAACATATTAGCAAAGACTGCAACAACAACAAACACCTTCACTTTAATGAGTGAGTCATTAAATCATTCACTCAATGATTTGTTCAAAAAACTGATTCATTAGCAGTGTTCTTCTGTCTTTTTTAAAAACAATTTTTATTTTAAGAACAAAAACAGTTTTTTTACTTTTACTTTTAATAAGTTTTTTACTTATTTTATTAACATATCTTTAAACTGTTGAAGGCAAGCAATATCACACTTGTGGATAATCATCTAATGTTTGCAATCACTGCCTGTTAGAAATTGGAGTCCAAGCTGAAAGTGCATGTTTAGAAAAGACCTATTTGAGGTTAGTGACCTCTGAGAGGTTAATTTGATTCTTTCAAGCAGGATGTAATTATATGTTTAACACTATCAGGGTGTGCTTCACCTGATAAGTACCTTGTCTGACTCATTTCTGAGGCAAGTTGTTTCGTGGTGTTCCCTTCTGATCAATGAGCAGATCAATGGACAGATTTTTTTCCACAGGCCTTAATTTCGACTGTCACTTTGATAAACGAAACAGTGGATGTTGAATGCCTGAAGTCCGTGTTTAAAATGGACACAATGACCAATCTGTGCACATTCAGTGCCTGTCACTTTCTGATAATCCTACATGATTGTGTTAAATGCACAGTTAACCCCATAACAACTTTGAAAGTTGTGAGTTAAGTCATCTAGGATCTCTGTACAGTGAGAAGTACTGTTATTTTTATCTACTTTAAAAGATCTATGAGTTAACCATTTAAGCAAGAAAAACCTAAGTTTATCCTTTAAGTGTTGGTGCTTGAACAATATTCTAAACAACTAATTGTTTTAATCATGTTGTGTGTCACCTGTTGAACATAATATGCTGTAACCACAAATAAAGCAGTCTTTGTGCTTTTTTCAGTGCATGAAGTACAGAGAGACTGATAGGTTAATTATGGGAAAAAGCATGGTATGTCAAACACTGCAGGGGTTATGGGACTGGGGATGAAGTTTGGGAGGTTGAGGAGGCACATGGGGTTTTTGGAAGACATGCAGACGTGGGCAGACATAAGCGGATCCCGAGGAGACAAATGGGAATCAAATCATGCCCCATAGCGAAGACCGAATATGGCAGTGGAACAAGGGTAAGATTTTAAACCCCTTAACTCAACACTCACTGCAGTGCTAAAAATAGCTGAAGGTTTGTGCATTGCACTTGCTGTGAAAACACCCTGTTTCCAAGGCCTTAGGCAAATGTCACTGGCAGCTTTTGATTTGTGTGATTTTAATCTGAATAGCTGGTTGATGGATGACGACCATCCTTTTGATCATAAACTGGCGAGTTAAGCAGTGGTTTTCAGCTGTGATATGTGAAAGATAATATTTTGTCTTGTATCAATGAACTGGACAGATGCTACTTGTAGTTACAACTGGTTAAATGCTTGCCAGCCTAGCCAAGAGAATGAGTGTATTTAGTAAAACATCCAAAAATGTTTTATATCAGCCACAGATAATCATTTTGTGCATTCAAATCTCTGATTCTTCAATCTAAACTTGCTTGGTGGTTATATTTTTAATGGGGGTTCAGGAAGATTTACACACGAAAATGGTTTTCATTCACCCATAACCTCTATTTCCGATCCAGTCCTGTTTGGGAAGAAGAACGAGTTTGCTCACCACACTGTTTGATTAATGAACTCATTGACAGGGGTTATGGGCCACATCTTTCCAGTTAGTTTATTCCCACAGCGTATTATTTGGTGCCATCCATTGTCATTATGTGAATGGGAATTGTGCAACAAATAAAATATTGAAGTGAATATTTGTCCCTATTAACACACCCCAGTCTGGGTTTTTTAAGTTGTATGGGCACAGTCTAAGTTGTATGGGCACAGGAGATTGGCTGAATTTTTCTAAAATCACTTCTTTTTTTTCTTGGCGTTGATCGGTTATGTTTTGATACAGATATGGACTGAAGAGAGTGAGTCATATGCCTGACGCCCATTGTTGAAGGGTCCTGTTGGGAAATTAAAAAACATCACCTTCGGATAAAATTGTGCATGCTAATCCCCAGCATATAGCTGACAGAGAACTTATTTTATTTCCACAACACTCTAACTGTGAGAAATTCATGATTAATGTGAATGTTGTGGGGCAGAAATTATTTGATCTGCTAATACACAAATAGCCTATCAAGTTCAACCTCAAAATAATTTCCTCTAAAAATTACGTCACAGACGGGCAAAAATATTAGCCTATTACATCTAACCAATAAAAAAAGCCTTTTATTGGAAAACCTTTTTTTATTTTAAATAAAAATCCCTATTCACATTCCAGTGAGGCTTAGACTAGTCTAGACGTGCTGAAGTAGTGAGGTGACTACACTCGTAGAGTGCAGATGGCTCTTGGCCCCTTGCAATTAAACACATAAATGAGAAAATTATTAAGCATTTCCCCAAATCCCTAATAAGAAAACTTCCTCTTCACATTAGCAAGTGCTCATTTGAAGTTTCTAGGAACTTTATTGTTAATATTGAAGTGTAAAATAAATCAAATAATAGACATTTAATTTATGAAACAATATAATATCCTCCACAGTTTAGGCACATGGTTCAAATATAGTCAGATATGCCTATTGTCCTTACTGTAACACCAGGAGCCCATTTCTATTATGTCCTTGCTGTGTATGTGAAGCATATTTTAAGGCAAGCATCTGTATTTATGTCCTGGTGTACAACAATGATTGTTGAATACTGTACATAGCATACACAATAGATAGATAGATAGATAGATAGATAGATAGATAGATAGATAGATAGATAGATAGATAGATAGATAGATAGATAGATAGATAGATAGATAGATAGATAGATAGATAGATAGAATTGTTAAATTTAATAGACATATATGTACCAACTCTTATGCAATCAGATTTAAGCAGCCATGCATTTTTCCAACGTGCTCCAAAATGTTCAAAAGCTTTTCTTATACAATCGACAGAGCCTGCAGTAAAACACATAGACGGATGTGTCCTTAGTGAAGTAAAAAAGAAAAAGAAAAAAGAAACCTTCCGGAGGCAACATTAACGCATTTGATGACTTGTCTCCAGCGCATTTACGCAATGAATGATCGCGCTTACGTGCGAACGAAATCAATGTTAAAGGCGGGGCGACACCAGATCACATAAATGCATGCAGTTTGGAACACATAAAAGGGTGCAAGGCTGTCGAGATGGTTATTTGCGCCAAAACTTTGCATACAGACATACAACGGCGTTGCGCGCTAAATTCAGAACCATGGAGAGCTCCAGACTGAAGACGCGCATGGCTGTGTGCGCGCTTCTGATCTGCTTGTTGACCGGAGCCAAAGCGAACGAGTCAGAGCCAGAGATAGAGGTGGAACTGGACACAAGAGCCATCAGAGACTTCTACCCCAAAGACCCAAACCTGACAAGTGAAAAACAGCTTGTGAGTAATGCATCTTTTGCTACGCAACAGATATTAGGCTATACACAAAACTTAAAGAACTTTTACAAGTTTTTGCTTGATTTTTATCTGAATTGTTATATAGCCTTAATTTGGAGTGATTTGATTTGAAAAAGAGATTGAAATAAACTTCTTTCACAATGTTTTGTCAAACCAGCTCGGGGCTCTGCAAGAAGTTCTGGAAAAGCTGCAGACGAAACGAATTCCACCTTGGGAGAAGAAATTTGGTCAAGTTCCCATGGTATATTTATTATACATTTTAACTTGCTGGCGACATTGACATTGCGCAATTGCATGAATATGTGTCTTGGCTTTTTTTTCTGTGTCTGCTTATGTCTGCTTATGATTTACATGTAGTGAATGATCTCCTAATTTCTTTATTTATCAATAAATAGTACATTATATCAATAATATTATTTTTCTTTTCTTTTTTTAATGATCCATTACGTGTCTCCAACCATTAGCTTTTAACAAGTGCGCTTATATACACACTAACGCAAATGCTGCAATGGCAAAAGTAACCCGATCTCTCCTGTTTTCTCCTGCCAGTGTGATTTGGGGGAGCAGTGCGCGATCAGAAAAGGCTCTCGAATCGGCAAGATGTGCGACTGTCCGCGCGGGGCTTTCTGCAACTTTTTCTTGTTAAAGTGTTTGTGATGGAAGCACACGATTCTGAATGGATTGTAATGGGATTGAGTCTATATGCATTATATAATAAATATCTACAGTTTGATTTATATTAATATTTTTTTAAGTGAAGAGACTGAAGACACTGAAGCAAAGTTGTAAAGAAATTGTTCTTCAAATATTTGCTTGATGTAAACGTGATACTGTCATATTTAATGTTAATCTGCTGTGCATTAAAGTGCAATATAGTGTTTTGTAAAGTTGTCTGTCTATCAGTTATTTTTATATTTGCATAATACGAATAATAAAATTGTGTTTGGGATAATAATATAAGAATTATTTTAAAGACCAATTTAAATATATATAATATGATATATATATATATATGCTATAAAAATGCAAAATATAAAACTACTATTAAGCTGATTTTTATATAAAAAACAATTTAAATACAATTTAAATATAAAATGTAAATAAATAAATAAAAAATGTATTAATAAGAAATAAAATAATAAAAAATAAATAAACTCACAGCCTATTGTTGAATGTGATTCCATGCACTCTGTATAGTAAGTTAAATCATGAAATTTTGCATTGTTAAACTTCTGAACAACTGTGTTTTAGCTGGATAAAAATGTCCAGAATAAAACCGTGTATTGTTCCTTTATGGCTGGTTTTGCAATGAAACAATAATGATGCTGCATGAACATATTCTGTAAAATTAAAAAAGAAAAAATAGACCAAAAAAAAAAAAAAAAAAAACCAGCCCATCCCTCATTAGTCACTGTCAGTCACCGAAATAAACTGGCCAATAACTGTCAATTGCATTGTGCAAAAATCAATTTCCTCATCTGTATTATATTATATTATATTATATTATATTATATTATATTATATTATATTATATTATATTATATTATATTATATTATATTCATATTTATTTATACATCATATTTACCATTATTAAATGATACAAATGATATAAAAAGTTATACTGCTGCAGGTCCACTGTAGAAACATAAAATTTTGTGGTAAGGAAAAGTTAATAACATTCAATTCAATCTGTAGAGCCCTGAAAATACTTCTCTATCCTTTGCCTGTAAGTGTTGTATTGATCTCCTCTTTCTCTTTTTGGAATCAATTACTTGCACTTGTTCCAAACCAAGGCTAAATGAGACAAGTGGCATATTTTGAGACATCACTGTTACTTTGCTTTTGCGTAGCGAGCTCTTAGCCATAAGAGTCAGAATCAGATTGTTCTGATCAGGGCCTTCAAAGTGAACCCAAAATCTGAAGCAAAAAGGGGAACATGAGTTTGTTAAAAAAGCTCAACTTCTGAATTGGATATTCCCTCTGACTGGTCTAATGATGACAAAATTTGCCTCTCGTACAGATAATACGTCAGTGATGACAATTAACATAACATGAATTGATGGCTTCACAGAAAGAAGCTGTAAATCTATCTTTGAAGCTTCTTTCTTTGGCTCAGCTGCCAGGAACCGTTTCAGACAGACAATTTGGTGGTGATGGTTATTTGTTAAGATGTGTTATGTCCAACACTGGCTACATCCATCCTCACCTTCTTTAAGGTGCTTATGTGTGCCTTTAGACTTATTGCTCGGCTTTGTCACTGATGCCACATATGTATGCTGCCCCCCAAAACCTCTTTTGCAGATCAATATTTCATCATCTTTTGGACGAAAGAAAAGTGTGATGTTGCCCCCTAGAGACATAGAAGTAAAGTAGAGCCAGGCTTTATACGGCTATGAAAAGCTGAAGGCCGGCAGCGCCGAATTACCTGTACCATGAATGGATTTCTGCTGCCGTCATTGTGGAGGGTTGAAAATGCTCATAGCTGTAATCACCTGGTGGTTGTGAGCTTGATTGAATGGCCACTTTATCAGGACAGTAATGGGAGGAGATGATGCCTCTCGAGTTAAACTGACATTGGCAGAGCTCAATTATTTGCTAAATACTTATAAGGTTCTGCTTCAGAAAGAGCCAATTTGATCTGAGATCAGATATAATGTGACACAGTAATCTAAAATATATTCAAAAATATATTTTAAATTGTTACAATGTTTATATTTAAAAATAAATGAGGATACGTATATAAGTGTGTCTGTGTGTGTGTGACAATATAAATTGTACATTTAATTTAGAATATAATAAATATGATATAAAAGTAATTACAATTATTTGATTGTTTAATTAAAACAAAATGCAATATAAAACACATTTAAAAATACTCTTTATAAAAAAATAATAAATAATAATAAAAAAGAATTCAGCAACATATGCTACATTTACCCATATTTAACCATATTTTTTATGAATTCTTAGGGACTTTTTTTTTTTTATCAAGCACAACCTTCACACTTTCCTCATTTCTTCCTTGTTGCATTCTGTGTGAGTCTTCCTAGTGACTGATAATATAATATAGCTTAAAACATTCGGAACTTGATATAAATTATGTGTACAATATATCAATAAATATCTTAAAAAGTAAAACAACATAAATAAAACATGTAATACATTTATTGTTTAAAAATTAAAAAATGACATGAAAAGATATCAATAATGTATTAAAATGTGTTATGTAAATAATTTGTATATATATATATATATATATAATATTTCACTGATGTTGAAATTCCGGTTCTGATGTCATTTCTAATTTTTTTTGCTTGCATCAGTTGAGGATTTCTATTGACTATCTACTATCGCAGCTTGCAGCTAAAAAAATCTGAAATTAATATAAATTATATCTGTTATATTATCATAAATATGGTAAAAACTGAAATAAAATAATAATTGATTATAAATACATGAAATAAATCTGTTTTATTTGAAATAAATTAATACATTTGAACTTAATCATTAAATTAAAATAAATATTATAGAAATAAAATTATTAATTGAATTGTACTGATGTTGAGATTCAGGTTTTGACCTCAAGCACAACCTAATGAGCCTTTCTCATGACTATCTAACAGGCAGTTTGCAGCTAAAAATAGCAGCATCACCTGATGGATCAGAGAGTAGGACTGCAATGTCATCCTACCTGTCGTCTGGATTTCTGAGGTATTTGCTCTACAGCTTACGTGAAAAACTGCCAGATCCATTTCAGCTCCTCAGCTCAGCATTTAAGTTGGGAGGGTACTGGCCAAACAGCAAAATTTTGGACTTGTCGGTCATAGTGTCTGTACTTTAAATCCCAAAGGTGCTGAGGATCTGAGGAATCAGAAAACAAGAGAATTGATGAGGTTGCAATATTATTCTTCAGTAACTGCTTTGTCCAAAGAACTTGTACCTGATATCTGATAAGTTTTGTTTAGTCTGTTCATTTTTAAGTGTTCTCTAAATGACATACAACAAATAAATCTATAAATGACCGAATTGGTTATTTGAAATATATATATTCAGAAATGTGAGTAGTGCACTTGTCTATAATGTCCAGCAGAGGGCAGTATGAGTTCATTTCTATTAGACTAACAGACTGCTGACTCACTGTAAAATCCAGCCTGTGTCCAGACAGGTGCTTCTGCATCTCAACTCACCTTCAGAGGGAAAGCCCAAGCTTTGAATTATTTATTTTTATATCATCTCCCTCCCTTTTCTCTCGGTTTTAAATATATGGTTGCATTACACTAAAAAAATGTGCGAAATTACTGATCCAGGCAGATTTAAGGATGTATGAAAAATGCATATAGAGTAAATTCTCTAAATAGCTTCTTTAATTTTTTTTTTTTTTTTTTTTTTTTTTGTAATTTAATACTTTCATTAATATTAAAGTATTATGAGATTGGATGCAGTCAGTCTAGTAGTTTTCTTTCACATATAATTGCTTTTTTTTTTTTTTTACTAATTGTAAAAATTGTATACTTATTTTACCAAAAAAGAAAGAAATGGAAAGATGATTAAGAAAATTCAGAGGGCAACAAAACATGGACTATGAACTATTATTTTTGTATTTATATTTATATGTTGTTCATAAAGTATCCATAAAGAATTTTGATTGCTTAGCAGTGCTGCATTCACATCTAACCTGCATTTCATTTAACTTATATGTATTTTGTGGTGTATATCTATACCTTTTAGCCTTATCTGAATCCGGCAATGAAATTCAAAATAATGGCAACCCGATACTTTTTAGATAATAATGTTGCGTCGTATTTGCATCGCGACGCTATTTTCTGGCGTCGAGCTGTGACATCACACAGCTGCATGGTCTTTTAGCCAATCAGACGCAGGTAAACAGCGCCTAGTTTCGCATAGTTTGAGCAGCAGCCCTCGCTGTCTTAACTTTGCAGCAGGGCAGGTGGCAGCAGTTGTCATGGAGATAACCACAGGCCCGGACGAGGACCGCGGGCAGATGAGCACCGAAGAGCGGCTCCAGTCGACCTCCCGCCAGGGAAACTTCTACATGCTCATCGTGATCGGAGAGATCGCTACAGATCAGCAGCTGCACACCACCAGACAGCACATAGAGCGCGGTGAGCCTCTTACTGAAAGCACTCCTCTTCTGACATGATATGGCTTATTTATTTATTTTTTTACATCAAATTATTTTATTGAATTAATATTTATTATCCACAGTGAATTGTGACAGACATCCTACCAAATTTATTCTTATGCCTATTTAAGTTGATTTAGTCGTTATGGTAGTACATGGTTTTATATTGTCAAAAAATCACGGAGATGTCTTGCATACTTCATCTTGACTTCGTTCAACGCAAGTTAACACCTATCTAGGCTGCACACTGTGCTGCGGGGGGCGTGTTCATCTAATTACTGACGCACTTCAGTCCCAAACAAACGACTAATGTTAATTTCCATATGATTGGCAATGATATAATTTGCTTAATATAAATAAGTAAGTAACTTCTACACATCGCCTGTCATGTGTACTTGTTTGGAGCGTTTTATGATTATGCTCTGATCAGATCATTGCATACTAGCTCCAGCTCCAGCTCCAGCTCCAGCAGCACACTGCGGCGACCTCGCCTGACTGCACGGAGCACTGCGCCATGAATTGTGCGTTTATGGATGAAATTGATGAAGCTGCGGTTTTTATGGTCTGTATGGACGTTGATCTAGAGATATTGTTGTTGAATATGTTGTTTATTTACCACTATATTTTGAGCAGGTGTTTTAACTTACTATAGGCCGGTGATTAATTATTGCAGTAGGAGTGTCCCTAGTGTTTATTTTTCCTTCAAGCATAAAATAGTCAAGGAAAATGTGCATACAATTAAAAAAAAAGTACAAAGCTGTCACTGCAATAAAAACCTATGGTACAAAAGCTAAAAGTTATTTATCTTTCTTTTTTTTTTACCACTTAATAATACATAGTAGCACTTTAAAAGTATGTGTTAGTACTCTAAAATATGATTTATTATTTATCTGCCAACTTTTTGTTCTCATAAAAGTTGGTTTGTTGAATGAACATTTCCTTTTCATAACTATACTGGCATTCTGTCTAATGATTGTGACGCTTGACTTTGACTGTAAAACATAAGTATATTAAATAACTAATCAGAGCTGCCAACTGCACAAACCTGTGAAACAACCAAATTAGAACAAAATATTCAGGGTCAACTAAACTTGTTATGCTACTCACATTCAGTACATTTACAATCCTGACATGTTCAGGCTGCAGGATTCTCTTAATGATTGAACGTCTAGAAATCTGAGGATTATCTCATTCCTCCTGACAGACTCTTAATCAGAAATTAGCATATCGACGAGAATGAAATCAATACGGTAAGGAATGTCTTGTGTTTCTATAGGCTGTGTGAATCTTATTCTGAGAAAACAGAGGTATCGGTTCATCGCTGTGGTCATTACCTGTTTCAAATCCCAATGACACAGCATTTCTGAGGACAAACACTGCAGTGTTTGCAAGATTTACACTTCATCTACAAAGCAAAACAGAATCTGAGGAAAATAGTCCTTCATCTCTGTAAAGAACAGAGGAGGAATGACACAGCCGAGGAGAGTTCAGAGGCTTAGAGATTTCATTTCATTCCCTAATTCTTCAATTTAGACTTTGAAGTTCAGCGCAGTAGAAACTTAAGGCACATCTAACATTTTGGGATCTTATATAACACTCAATGAATATTCTGAGCACAACACACTTAATCTCATGTTCAAAACTATACGGCAGTTGTCTGAGACCATGCTGAAAACTGGGGTTGAATAATTAAAAATTAAATATAAACTAAGTTTATTTAAAAAAATAATATACTTTAAATGATTCATTAAGTAATTCATATAAATATTTGAATTATCAGTCACAATTATGTGATTACAATTACAGATAACATTAATCAAAATATTAATATGAATACAATATTACATTGAAATGTAAAAAACTATTTTTTTTTACTCAAATTGTAATATAAAATAATAAGTCATATAATTCAAATTAGTAAATTGGTATGATATACATTGATAAATGCTATATACTGTATGAAAAGAGGAAATTTGTTCATTTTTAAATCAGCTTTTCATGCATTATCAACGAAAATAATTATGATTATATATATATATATATAAATATATATATATATATATAAATAAAATAAGCTAAAGCTCATTATGTGAAATGAGGGTGTGAATGAACATTGCGTACATATGGATAGTAAAGGAACTTAAATATTGATCATATTGATCATGTGGCATGTCTCTCTGTACCTGCAGGTATTCGTTCCTGGGACATCAGTGTGTCAGAATGTGACCTGGACCAACAACTACAGCTTTTCATAAGCAGACATTCCGCCCAGTTCTCAGCCGAGGTCAGAGGTCAGTCCGATTGAAAGGAAGACATCTTGATCCTGCAGTAGAGTTGAATGCAAATGAAGTCAGACGTTTGAAAATAAAAATAAACTGTATAAAAAGATAAAGCTCAAGCTGAACAATTGCAAGGATAAGACACAAATTTCCATTTATTTCCTGGTATGCCACCCATAAATAAATATTTTCATTTGGAGCCAAGCTGCTCATATGGCCAGCCCAAGGACACACTGCAGTGATCTTGCTTACAGAGATCTCACAGATAACACACATGATATGCAGCTAATGCAGCACTGAGATCTCTCCACGGGGAGCCCAGCATGTGTGTTTGCACGGGTCCTGCTTCTACTGTACTGCCTGGCACAATGGTAATCAAAGAGCTGTGTCAGGAGGAGGAGAGGAGCTGCAGAGCCAGTGCTTGACTGCTGCAGTGTGTGTTGGGCGGGACGCACCTCGATCTGTGTAGTGGGTTGAGCTGAGGCAGAAACACAAAGGCTCAAATGTGCCTCAGTGTACGAAAGGCTATTCATTTCCTAACTGCTGAGAAAGTGCTTTAGTACCTATTTTAAACCCTAAGCTGCTGTCAGAGGAGGTGAATGATACAGTAGCTGGAGATAAATTTAATGTGAACGGTAATTTAGCACCGATTCTTTTGTTCTGAATATATATAGGCATGGGACTGCATGTGATCACTGATTATGTTCAAACCAACAGTGACTGCCAATTTCATAATGCTTTCAAATAACAACAGAGCACTGCAGAGATTATGTATTTCTGTAAGCCAAAACCCTTCAGACGATCATTTTAGCATTCTGGTTTCATCATTCTGAAGTCATTTGAATGGGTTTTTGGTAAAATGAGTGAAATAAGGTTTGTGGTTAACACAAGCTCAGGATATTTTCACATTTATTATATGACATAAATACATTACCTTGTCATTTTTACTTATCCTTATGAGGGTGGTTGTAAACAAGTGGCCAAATGGGACAACAGTGGGTGTTGGGAAACATTAAACTTCAACGCACCAAATCAGAAACCTCATCTATTCACTAGCTTTCACAGCCTCATTGCATTCATGAAATACTCACCCTCATGTTGTTCCAAACCTTTAAGACCTTCATTCATCTTCAGAACTGAAATTAAGATTTTTTTGATGAAATCCCAGTGCTTTCTGACCCTGCCATATACAACAAGGGTCCACGATCAAGGTCCAGAAAGGTAACAAGAACATCGATTAAAAAAGTCCATGTGACATCAGTCGTTCAAGGGAGGAGAATTGTTGAATAAAATAGTTTTTTTGTGTGTTTTGTTGCGCACAATAAAGTTTTCTCGTAGCTTCATAAAATTACAGAGAGCTGCCGAATTTCATAAAAAATATCCTCATTTGTGTTCCGAAGATGAACAAAGGTGTTACGGGTTTGGAAATGCATGAGGGTGAGTATTTAAGGAAATAATATTTTTTTTTTTTATGAAACCGTTTCGGTGAACAATTCAGTGACTCATTCATAAAAACAATGGCTGCATCTGAAATCACATACTTCTCTACTAATATAGAAGGTGAAAAACAGTTTGTGAATAGAGTAGAATGTACTCAAACAGTTGACAGAAAGTCCCAGTACTACATTCAAAAGATTCTTAAGTGTGAATCCTATGAACGCTTTACTGTCCTATTAAGCCACAGGAGAGTATTTGTAAATGGCAAACAAAAAAGCAATATTTAACGCTGGTAGGTCAAATGACAGTGACAACATGACCAATGAAGCATGTCTGGATTAAATTCATACTAAACACAATCATAGAACAAACCTTTTATGGGCCATAAAGTATTTCTTATTTAAAAGAAGCACTTAGCGATTTTGGATGCAGGCAAAAATTTGTTTTGTGCCGTTTTGTGCATTTTTTTTTAGCTATCCCTTTACCACAATATGGGCCTACAGTAGTAATACTAGGGTTAGAACAAAAGAGCACTAATAGACTGCAATGACAGTTAATGGATGGAATAAAGCTTGGGAGGTGGAGTGATGCCCTCTGACCCTGCTGAAGGGCGTGATGTGTGTTTAGATCAGATATTGATGACTGGTCTGTGGGGTGATACAAGGTTAACAACCACTAAAGGTTGATGTCTCAAATTGTGCTGTTCTGTGGCTCAAGGCCTGTCAGACATGAGGCTCCCGGGCTGATGGTGCAAATGGGACCGCAGTATCGATTCGGCCGTATCATATTCAGCATCTGTCTGTCTGTCTGTCTGTCTTTTAAAGAATTCAGTAATATTTTGACCATTTTGTAATTGTAGACACTCCTTGCATCCACATCTAATTTCTCATCTATTTTGGTAAGTATCAGTTATAATACCTGATTATATCCTCACAGCTCTTGGCTGTGAACTGAACTGAGAGTTACTCAGCAGATTGAAGTCCTTTGAGAACCGAGAGCTGCTCCTCTGTGCTTTTCCTGTTAATGAACAGAAGGTGGCTTAAGATATACAGCTGTCATTCCTATTATGCAGTTTTCATCATATATGTCGGAATAGATTAGATAGAATATTAAAGTCACTCATTTTAAAGATGGAAATCATATGTGTCATGATATTAACTACATTTTTAAAAGCCTGGGGTCAATAATAGTTTTATAAATGAAAGCTTGTTCAAGTTAAATTTAAGTTATTCACTGCATTTTTTTTTTTTCAAATAAATGTTCTTTTGAACCTTCTATTCATCCTGCAGAGTATCCTGAAAAAAACATGACATTTTCCACAAAAATAATAAGCGGTGAAACTGTTTTCACCGTTGATAATAACAGTGAATGCTTCTTTAGCATCAAATCAGCACATTAGAATGATTTCTAAAGGATCATGTGACATTGAAGATTGGGGTAGAAATGCTGAAAATTCAGCTTGGCATCACAGGAATAAATTATGTTTTAAAATATTTAATATAGAAAACGGTTATTTTAAATTGTAAAAATATTTCACAATTTTAAACATTTTTACTGTACTTTTGATCAAATAAATAAGTTTGGTGAGCATAAAAAAGCCAATCCCTCCCATTGGGCTAATTTCATATATACATTTTTGTGTACTTGTATATATATAGAGAGAGAGAGACAGTAAATAAAATAATATAAATCGAGTGCATCACAGCAGGAATGACCTCGATCAGTTGAGTTTAGCTGTGGCTTGTGGGAAGTTTCAGGCCAAGGAAATGGCATGATCGGTGTTTTCATTTTTCCTGAGTCACTCAACCCCCTCTCTTCTTCTACTATGTTTCCATGGTGAGCTGCATCTTGGCATGAGTCAAGGTGCGGGTTGATGTGAGGGCGCTTGTGAGGTGAGAAGTACTATGTGCACATTACAATGACTGTTAACTGTTGTTACCCAACTAATATGACACTATATGGACTTAATGTATTTTAAGGAATGCCTTGAGACGGAATAGCGGCATGCAGTAGAATGAATTGTTTGGTAATGTCAGATACTGGCAGAATTGGCTTTTTATTAAACTGTGACCACCACTGTATTAGCTGCTGACAGGCTTCATCCCCCCAAATATCCTATTAGAGAGACCGAATGAGACGCTTCGACCACCGTTATGCTCTATGAGTCAGCGGTTGGGAAGACTGATTGTCTGCAGGCAGGGAAGTAATGGTCCGGAGAATAATTTTCTTATATTTCCAGTCTCGTCTGAGTCACATGTTCCCCATAATTCTGTAATACCTAGAGAAAACTATCCGTTAGCATTCCCATTCATCACAAAGGCGGTTTTTATCTGGCATATGTGAAGTAACCAGTCAAACCATGACCTCTTGACCTTGTCTATCACTTCTGTGAATGTCCTGGCTAACAGCACCTAGCTAGCGCTAACCAAAATCTGACCCAGACATTCCCTCTCATGGTGTTTGAAACTATTATCAGTCGGAGACCCCAAACACATTTTGCTTACGTTGCTGATGAAATTTAGCACACATATACAAAATCATTGCTTTAACCGTTTAAAAGGAAGAAAAGGTAGTCATTTCCTTTAATAGAGTCACTGGGAGTGCAAGTTTATGCCGGCTATTTGACTCTTTCCTTTTTCTCTCAGCATACACACACAAAGGAAACTGGTACTCTAGAGCTGAAGCCTCAAGCAGGACCTATTTATAATATAAGCACTGAGCCATAATTATGAATTTCACTGACGCTGAGGGGGAAGTGAACGATCACATGATTTTCAGACACACTGATAATTAAGGCCCAAAGCCAAAACTTCATACCTCTGAAAATTCTAAAAGCTCTTTTGAAGTAGGCTTATGTGCGTGTTTATTTCTGTTCAAAAGTTTAGGGTCAGTAAGATTTTAATTGGGAAATTAATACTTTTTAGAGCAATGAATGTGTTAATTCAACAATTAAAGTTAATTAAAATAGCATAATGTTACAGAAGTTGCCTCAACATGCCTTTGTCCTAAAATTGCAAAATTTTAGACAATCAAATAAAGCAGAATAATCACATTCTGTATAAAAAGTGCTCAGGAAAGGGCTGCTGCTCTTGACACCAGTAAAAGATTAAGTTCAAACACATACATCGTGGCCTTGAGGGAATGAGGTGGAGTACAAGAGGTAAATATATCCACTAAATTTTATTCATCTCTGAACTCTTTATCTAGTTCTGGGCTGTACAATATTTGTAAGCGCTAGAACAAACACAATCCCCTCAGTTGTTTGAGCAATCTTGAGCAGGCTTTTGTTTTCGACTGACACAAAAGGCCAGTGAGACGTTCGTGGCTACGCACCGACTCTACATGAGGAACAAAACAAACACTCAAGCCGATAACACAGATTATCATTTGTGTTTTGACTTGGAAACATGTTTGCACTATGCGCTTTTATGCATTTTTTTATATTTAATTTTAAATGTGTTTCAGTGGGAATTTTTTGTGAAAATGTTTATGTGACTGCAAACAAAGTAAGTGAAGTGAGCAGATGCTGGTACAGTTTGGTAACTAGCCTTCACTTTGGAAACAATCACTGATTTTGGTTAATATGGAAGAGTTGTATTCAGATTATATATCATACCTACCTACCTTTCAAACGTTTTATTTTCAAAACCTTTTTTCAGCAATGATGTATTAAACTGCTTAAAAGTGACAGTAAATATGTTTATCATTTTACGAAAGATTTGTTTCAAATTGAACACTAAGTTTTCAACATTGATCATAATAATAAATGTTTCTTGAGCAGCAAATAAGCATATTAGAATAATTTCTGAAGCATCGTGACACTGAAGACCAGAATAAATTATATCTTGAAATATTTTCAAATGACATCCAGTTGTTTTAAACTGTAATAAAACTCCAAAATATTACTGTTTTACTGTATTTTGATTAAATAAATGCAGCCATTGTGAGCATAAAATACCTCCAAAACTCTTTTTAAATCTGCTGAAAACAGTTTTTGTATTTAAGTTACTGACCATATATTTTGGTTCAAAGAGACATACTAAAGTGTTTTACAGACCCATTCATTCATGTAATTTGTGCTGACATCCTGAACAGCAGAGGGAGGTCAGTCATGCATAATTGAGGCTGCTCAATAATTTATGATTTGGATATTGATAACACTGCAGATTCTGTTCGAGTCAAAGCACTAATCTGGAGCATAAACAAAATAAAAAATACCTGGCACTGATTTTAGCATTACTTCATGTAGTTTTTAATGAATCATTAGATGGATGCATTGGTAATGACAGTAATTTTTCCAGGGCATTTTAACATCATTTAATCATTAATTAAATTAGATGAATGAATAAACTACTCAGAGGGAAAGTAAGAGAGAAAACCGTTTGTTTGCTCTATTGATTTCACAATCACATCCCAGATGAATGAGAAATAAAATAAGACATTTAATCTTCATAAATTGAGCCTTTGCTGATTATCTGTGCTGATCTGACTACGAATTAGGTCTGGAAAGCATATCAAAATATATCAGGATTGTTCCATAGAGGGGGGAATTGAAAATATGGCCTGTCTGGCAGAATGGGCACAGCAGAAAAAACACTGCACCAAAATTCAGTTCTCTTATCATGCCATAAAGCCATGCAGTGCCTACAGCAACCTTATTCAGGTCAAGCACTCATTCAGTAAGGCTGTAATAAACTATAAAAAAAAACATGGGACAAAATGTATGGCAGAACTTGATTCAGTCCATCAAGAACTGACTAGATTGTGAAAGTGGTCTTATATAACAGGTGGTTGAAATGGAAGGGCTGCAAATAAGAGGGCTTGGTGAAAGAGAGAAGGCTTCATTTTGATTTCATATAACGACTTTTAGTTTAATTTATACAAATTGAAAACAGATCATTGGAAGATGATCAGATACTCGGATGGACACTTTACCATCCCATAAGGTCAGAAAATAAATTGTAATTTAGTACCTACTCAAACAGTATACAATTTCTTCTTCTTTTTTTTTTTAGTTGCAATTACGTTTTTAATAGTTGAGTGTTGCGTGTTTTAGACTCTTAAAAAATACCAACACAAAGGTCAAATATGTCTGTCTAGCTTTAGGCACCTTTTGCACATGCTTTGCAGTGGAACAAAAACGTTTTTAAATGTAAAGGGGTCATATGAGGATGCTAAAATAACATACTTGGTGTCATGCAATGTGTTTACACCATTTAAGGTAAAAAAAAAACACATTATTTTCCACAAACGATACATCATTGTTGCTCCTCTCTCCCCCAACTTTATAAAAAACATCAGTTTTTACAAAGCTAATCGTTCTGAAAAGTGCAGTGTGCTCTGATTGGCCAGCTATCCAGTGTATTGTGATTGGCCGAATACCTCAAGCGTGTGACGGAAATGTCACGCCCCTTACCATATTTGGAAACTCACAGCGTCTCTGCGACATGGTGGTGGTGGAAACAATGCTACATGAGAATAAAAGTTTCACCGCCTTTGTTCACGTATACATTAGGGTGGTGTTATGCAAATCATCCAACACAGTGACGGAGATTTATGGGGGCATGTTTGAATGTGGTGTTTTTAGTGACTTAACTTTGAAAAAAGTCTTTGTGGAACTTATATATGCAGGAACAGCTTGTAACATTGCAAAGATGAGGGAAAACTTGAAATCGCATCATGTGAACCCTTTACACTTCTTTTAACTAATGCAGCAATTTTAGTATGTAATGTCATCATGAACTAGAAGATGCTAGCGCAGCAGTCAAATATGTCCGTCTTGCACATTTACATAGAAAACAATGGGAACCTTTCTGTGTGAACGACCCCTTATTTTAAATTGAGTGGGCTGTCTCTTAATGTATGCAACCATATTTGCATCACATGACTGTGATGTAATGCGCAACTGATCAAATTTATCAGGCTTTATATAGAGCTTGAGGGAGGTCGGTGCAATGCAGCTCCATCACAAACTAACAATAAGACAAAAAAAAATCAGTGAGACCGATTCCATGAATGTCAATTATATGTGTGAGTTGACACAAAACAAAAGACACACAGCTAAACTTAGCAATAAAGCATGTAGCATAATAAAAAAAACTGCTTTTGGAATGAATAGGTACCAGCTGGATTTAATGTATACTAAAAACTCAACTGGATCAGTTCATTACTCACTTATTCAGTTTAGTATGAGAATGGATGCCAGTTGTTTATAATGGGCCTAAAGGGGTAAATTGCATAGGCTATAACAAGCCTATGTAATGTAATATAATATTAGGCATGAAAGGGTTACTTGCGGTGCAATCCCCCCCCCCCCCCCCAAACTCCTCTTCTTTAGACAGTAGCTGAATCTGTAGTTTAATCGGCGAGTGGCTGCAGCAAGAGTTGCTGCAACCATCCCGCTCTGCTCGAGAACCCAAATCTGCCAACCCACACACACTCTCCGGCCCCTCCCACACACACACACACAGCAGCGACTGCGCTCCCGAACACCCATCAGTCGAGAGACACACGACGCTCTGTTGAAGTGGCCCGCTTCGGCACACGGTATGTATCACTTTCTGTCATGCAAACTACAGAGACAGCGTTTTAGCGTGCGATGCATTCTCTGGCGTGACTTTTTACGCAGTGTCGCAGTGGTCCAGTGGTCCGGACAAAGAGTCTTGCGATGCACAGTCAGTGACACTTGAGACTGTGACGTCGCGGAGGGTGCGTATCCTAATTTGACCGCATATTTGTCTTCTTCTTGACGTTATTAATGACTTTGATCGCGTACTCGTGGCTAATGGGGCGCGAGACATACGCATTATAATGCGTTACAGTCGAGATACACAACGACGAAAGAATTAGGTAATTAAACGTCCAGACAGTCGTTTAAATCTACCGACATATGTCTGAAGGACAGAGTGTACGATCAACACCTTACTGTGCTTTATCCAAATTAACTGGATTAATTTAGGTGATGGATGGAGGTTGGCGGAGAGCTCGCGCGGACGGGTTAACTTTAGCCTATACGTTGCGCTGAATGTTTTATTTATTTATTTATTATTTAACAGGTTGTGAAATTATTTGTGCGTTTTACAGTAACTATTTGAAGTGGTCTTGTTATTTTATTATTTTGTGCTTGTGCTAACTGACCACGAGAAGTAATTATTTGCTGCATGACGCACTTCTACATTGAGATATTTTAGGAAGGCTGTGTTAATATTCTAAACGTGTACGTCTTTGTCTGGAGAAATATATTATGCTCAGAAGTTGTGAAGTATGATCTGAAGTGAATGTCTGCGAGTTGGTGAAATTACATGAACGATTTTGGTTCATCAACGATTCTTTTAGTACTTTTGTAGAAGAAAAAATTGGACAAAAGATATTTAATTTGTTATTGCTGCAGATCGTTTTAGATTTCCAAAAAATATTCCTGGGAAAGGTATGTTTATTGAAACTTAGGGTTCACAGATAGATTTTAGATGAATTAAACGCAATAAAATATATATTTAAAAAAATAAAAATGTGGTAACATTTAGTTAATTCCAAAAAAAAAAAAAAAAACACATTCCAATAAAACGTAGTCTGTCTTTAGGCGAAAGACCGTGAATGTTTCAAGTCTTATTATCTCTACTAATTATAACGTAGCACAGGTATACTCGTTATTTCATGATGACATAACATAAAGTAAAACTTGCTGTTTATTAATGAGTCATTTGAATACATCAACCGCTCCGACTCACTTTTTTTCATCAACCGCTGAATGTTTGTATTCATTAAAGAACCGTCTCAAATGATTCATTCGTTTGAGAACCAGAAAACACTTGTCGCGCAAATATGTTCACTAAAAATAACTGAATCAAGATTTTTTGATTAATGAGTCACATAAACACAATATGATTAATTATTATATAATTAATTATTTACTTTAAAGTCCCAGCTCATAAGGACTACTATGATTTGATTCAGTAAAAAGAGCCGACCCAAAAGAGCCATTCGTTTGAGACTCATTCTGCTCTGGTCACACGTTTTGTTTTGTTTTTACTTTAAATAACTCTAATCATTCGTTCTGGTATCTGACTATACTGCTCACACATCCGTTTGGCAATCAGACTGCACTGACCATAATTCCACTAAATTCAGGCTATTATGTACTGTAATTCAACAATTACAATTATACAAAATCTTGAAACATTTATAAACATTAAACAATTAAGTTTTGACAGCCACTGATTCGTTTGCTGTTCTGTGACTCAGCGTTGCTGTCTGAGACTCCTTTTCTATTTCCCCTTCTCTTCCTTTATGTTTGCTATACGTTTGTGCATCTGTCCGCTTAAGGACATTCATGTTTGAATATCATTGTGGAGGCCAATTAAACCCACAAATGACTCTTGCTTTATTTGGCACAGCTGACGTTTGAGTCAGAACGTTTAACTGTTTTACTCTTCTTCATTTAAATGGAGTACAAAAAACATCAATGAAGTAAATGAGACCTGCTTAAACTAAATGATCTCTAAGTACTCTGATATAATAAAGAGGTGATGGTGTTGTTAACTTGAAAGGAGATACTGGGGACTATTTTAAGTACATTTGTTTGTCATCTCAATGCTGAAATGATTCAGTCATTCCTTAGTTTTCTTTTCCGATGCTGGGTGGGATTTTTACATAGAGAAACACCCACTGACAATATTAGCTGCTGAGTCATTGTCCCATTGGTACTGCTAAAGGTGCAGAATGTTTAGTGTTTTGAGTGTCTTTATTATAATATGAGATGAAAGTTCCTTCATAATACATAATCTTATTTAATTGCACCTGTTGTTCTGGCAGTGTGCTCTGTTATAGGATTTAGAGAGATTCTTTATTAAGCTTTCATGATATCATTGATGTGAGGCTCAGCGTTCGGACACTGAAGGGCACGTCCATCTGACACAGAGTAAAAATGGGCCATTGAAGACATTAAAGACAGGGCGATTAGGCTTTTCCAAAGTGACTCATGCTTTGTTCCTGTTTGACATTGGAAAATCTGAGAAAGGAACAGCCATTTTAGTCCTGCATGGTTTCCATGGATAACATAAATGAATGGTCCGACATAGAAAATATTAGCAACTCAACTTTAGAGTTATTGGATAATCCTTCCGGATTTAGGAACGTCATTTTAGACAAACAACCTCTCATTGGTGGATTACTCAGCGGAAAGGGCCACAAGTGGGAGGTGCCGTCTGTGGAATAACAAGTGAATCTCTTATAGTCTGTCTGTGTCCTCAAACATTTGACCAAAATGATTGCTTTGCTGCGGTCAAAACAAACCGTTAAATTGTAATTTACTTGTTTACTCCGAGTCAGCTCATTAACCCATTTAAATATATACTGGTAGAGCTCTATATAACGGCTCATAGCAGCTGCTCATTAAGTTTGTATTAAAGAAGCTTTCCATATAGGGAGATTTTGAGCGGTTGACCTGCACAAAAGCACACACTTGTTAAAGCGCACACTGGTCGAGTTAACTGGTCGAGTTAAACATGTTGAAAATGAGATGTGATGTCACAGGCTCTTGATGTGAACTGGTCACGGTCATAGCAAGGTGATATGATTGTTATAGTCTCACATTGGCTCCAAGCTCACCCTTTAGTGACATATTTCTGTCTTTTATTCAGTTTTTTGAAGGCTCTTTATGTTGGCGGTTATGTGGGTGAGTGCACAAACGGCCATCACCCCTGGGAGTTTGCAGATTCAGTGTGGGAGGATCACCCTCTCTTTCCTCTGTAGTGCTGCAGGGAGAATTCCTCCACTGCTGTTGAATCACTTTGGTCTAAATTGGCCTGTGTAAATTGTTGCTTGTTCTGGTTTAAGATCTTTTACCTTACATTATGTTAATCATACAGATTGCCTTAGGACATGTTCTGCATTAAATGTTGTTTATTTGGTACTGGTTTTTTTTTTGTGTGAAAATTGTCACTGCGGCAAGACTGGGATATTGGGAATGTGGAATGTTAGCCCATCAACTGTTCAGATATTCAATGTTTTTCTATCAAATTGACCTATTATTTACTTTGATGTTTAAGATAACAACATGAATACTTCTAGAGATGTTGACATACTATCAGATGTCACTGATATGTTTTCAAAACAACCCATAATCTGGTTAAGGGACTGTGGAAACTAACATTTGAGATCAGATGCTGAGTCACAGAACAGACCCATGTACTCTCTTAGATCAGAACGTGTCCGCTACTTCTACTGTACTCTGTTCCACATGCTTTCAAAAGCACTCCTCTATATTGCAGTGAAAACCTGTTACTAACATGTTTCCGTTACTTGGTATGTACTGTGACGAGTCAGCTGCCTCCTCCCTGATTGTCACCGGCACCCCGTCCTAAATCGCCGCCCTTCACCAGGCTCCCGACTGGAGTGGGTGTGTGAGAGGAGGGGCGCTGGACGAGTCAGGGCTGGCGGCGTGTGATGGGGCACACCTGAAGGAAGTGGAGCCTCATTACCGCCGCTGTTTAAAAGCCCAACGCGCCTCTCCTCAGGAGACCGGTCTCTTCCCCGTGCATGCACACTGGTGTCCTCGTGGGTCCAGGAAGGGTGCGTTGAGGGACTCCCGCGCCACCAAGACGTGAGCTGCCGGACCCGCGATCCGGATGGGAACCGCACCCGTATACACGGCCGACGGGCCAGGATGCCGGGCCGTCCATCCCCTACCAGCGCCGCGGCCAACGAGAGAGACGCGGCCGCTAGGAGAAGCCGCCGCCCCTCGCGCCCCGGACCAAGGAGGGGAGCGCGTGCGGCCGCCGGACTCCGCCCCTTGCCTGGACCCTTCCTTGATGAACACTGCCCGACCTACACAAATCCCGCAGCACAACGAGGACACCAGATTCCCTGTTATTTTGGACACTTTCCCCCTTTGGCCACTTTTATTCCCTTTGTTTTATGATTTCTGTTAATAAAAGCCTCTCCGAGGCCTGACGCCACGCCCACTGTGTCTGTCTTGTGCTCCTCCCGTGACACTGGTGGAGAATGCGGGCAGGCGGAGCCTAGACAGCGCAGTTGGGAAACGTCTGGTGACGTCACCCCCTCTCGCTTGCAAACGTTCGTGAGAACCCAGACTGGGACGGAGGAAAACTGGGGACAGCCTCCCAGCCACACAAGGGGTAAGTGACTTTTCCATTGTCATTTTACCCTGTGGTTGGTTGAGGCTGTCACTAAAACCCGGTTTCTCTGTCCCTGTTCTGGTGCGCTGCGAGAGGGAGGACCGCCCGGAGAGGAAGCCCCGCCCACTCCGACCGTTTGGAGCCTGGTTGAGGATGGTAGCACTCCCGTGTGGGTGGCGCCCTGGGGACGGGGATGTCGCTTGGGAGGGGGAATGTGACGAGTCAGCTGCCTCCTCCCTGATTGTCACCGGCACCCCGTCCTAAATCGCCGCCCTTCACCAGGCTCCCGACTGGAGTGGGTGTGTGAGAGGAGGGGCGCTGGACGAGTCAGGGCTGGCGGCGTGTGATGGGGCACACCTGAAGGAAGTGGAGCCTCATTACCGCCGCTGTTTAAAAGCCCAACGCGCCTCTCCTCAGGAGACCGGTCTCTTCCCCGTGCATGCACACTGGTGTCCTCGTGGGTCCAGGAAGGGTGCGTTGAGGGACTCCCGCGCCACCAAGACGTGAGCTGCCGGACCCGCGATCCGGATGGGAACCGCACCCGTATACACGGCCGACGGGCCAGGATGCCGGGCCGTCCATCCCCTACCAGCGCCGCGGCCAACGAGAGAGACGCGGCCGCTAGGAGAAGCCGCCGCCCCTCGCGCCCCGGACCAAGGAGGGGAGCGCGTGCGGCCGCCGGACTCCGCCCCTTGCCTGGACCCTTCCTTGATGAACACTGCCCGACCTACACAAATCCCGCAGCACAACGAGGACACCAGATTCCCTGTTATTTTGGACACTTTCCCCCTTTGGCCACTTTTATTCCCTTTGTTTTATGATTTCTGTTAATAAAAGCCTCTCCGAGGCCTGACGCCACGCCCACTGTGTCTGTCTTGTGCTCCTCCCGTGACAGTACGCATGACATTTTCTTTTATTTGATCTGCCTGCCCACTATTGCGCTGGGTATATATTATATATTGGCACAATTATCAGGATTAAAAGATGCACCTATCAAGCTTCAAGTTTCTTTGTTATTCTTTTGTTCCTCCCTATTAAAATGGCAAATTTATGTGGACATATCACGTCTTTGTGGTAGCACGACGTTGTCGTGAAATGCTGCAGTGTTGTGGAGTTTCGTCAATGTTTGAGAAACATCCAGCCCTTATTCAGGACCACAAAGATGTGGCTTCAAATGCTAATGAACTGGCTGTGTGGTGGCATGATCTCATAGTTGGCTCAGGTTTAGATTGGAGTTTTCTGGACACCAAGGAAGCAGTGGTACAGCACCAATATCTTTTTTCTTGCTTTAAAACTTGCCTAATCTTGCTTAAAGTGCTCTTTCCACAACCCTGACACTGAAATCTATTTATATTGAATACATAGATATCTAATGTAAATTGTGCAAATAAATGCAAAATGATGAAGGTGAAAACTTTCACTGTTTATGAAATCTGAAACGGTCCAAATGAGGCATAAAATCACAACATGCACTCCTGCTGGCCTGGGTCACTGTGCCAATGCCACACCCTTTACCCAGGTGACTGACTGTCTGAGATTCAGTGACACATCCGTGATAAAAGAGGCTTTCATATGCTTAACAGCAGAATCATTCGGCATTGCCAAATCACAGGACTAGGATTACCAGTAGAAACTAGGACATTTGCTTTTTGTGTAGATGCAACCGGGAGTGTCAAAGTCTGAAGAAATATAAGCCAGCTTGTGTTAGTCTTGTTTTTCTCTAGTCTTTTGTTTTGATGGTGCCTAGTGGTGTAATTTATGTAATTACTTTTATTACTTTCAGGATTTTTCAAGTTTCCCATCAACCAGAGGACTGGACTAAGACTGGATTAATGACACATTTATGGGATTACAATAAATCCCTCAAAAGTAACGTTAATTCCCTCCATTCTGAAAAGCTAGTTAGATAACAACAAACACCTGTGGTGCTTTGTTTAATGAAAGTTAATTTAGCATTTTTAATAAAAAGAAAGGCCACTGCACAACCTCTGCGTCAGCTGTATAAGAAATGGGAATTAAATGGCTTGTTCCACGGGGACAAACAGATTTAGTGTTGCTAATACAGTGTGCTGCAGCAAGACATGCCGTTCACAAGGTTATTTGCTCCCAAAAGCGCACAAGGCGGTGGCATGAGGCGATTCTGTTCCCAAACTTCCACGGGCCTCAATCTCTTGGGTGACCATATCTAGAGCAAAATTCTGGAGCAGTGCGAATGCTTGGTCTGTCTTCTACCATAGCACTGTTTGAGTTTATTTTAACAGAGTGCTCTCATTTTTAGAGTCCATGAGGAGATATTTATATCAAGCAGGTCAGGTGAGGTAGGACTGGATCACTACACTGAAACCTTCTTAAAAATGACTGTTTTATGATGCTAATGTGATTAAGATATTTGTGCTATAAAGTTTGTCATTAATTAATAATCAGCAGTTATGAAGTTGCTTGTTCTCTAATGGATTTACTGGATTTCTTGGACTACTGTTACAATGCTACATTCTTTTGTGACTGTGGAAAAGTGCCAAAGGGAGTAGTGGAAACTAGATTCTGGCTGAACACACCGCTCTCCAAAACCATCTGTTTATTTAAAACGGCATATTAGTTTTGTGGTTTTTAAGTCTATTTGAGATCAATATGCTAATGTACTGGGAAATGTTGTTTCCAGAAGAAAAAAAAAAATGGTGTGACTCATCCTGCATGACCAATCAAATTCTCTCTAAAATGAGAATGTCCTGCCCCCAATGCCATATGTGACAAGCAAATCATGGTTTGAGGTTCTGATGCAACTAAAGCCTAGACTGACTATTTTTAAAAAGTAATGAACCGTTTGGTACATCCTGCCAAACATTCCAGTTTGAATACAAAATATGTGAATACAGGAATTCAAATGGGCTTTTTAAGCTAATCAAAGTATAAATGCCACTGAATAAATCTATTTTTTTTAAATGGTCTTCTTTAATTATTATTATTATTTTTTTAATTAAATTCAGTGTCAATTCATTGTTTTTTTTAATTAGTTTGTAAATTATATTTTATCCCTGATTTTATTTTCCAGCTAATGCTGACTTTTTCTGAGTTTTTAAAAACGTGTAATTTTTATCACCTACATTTGTTATCTTTTTCATCAGTCAACACTAAAGAGCACACAGTGCATTCATTACTAGGCCAATATACCCATGAAGCTCTGGGCATTATGCCTAAGGCAGAGCAACTGCAGTGCCTGAGACTTTCATACCTCCCTCGTTTCTTTGTACTTTGTTACTTTGCAAAGGGCAGCAGGGTCAGAGCTACCAGTTTCCGTGGCAGCCCGTATTATTTGCATTCAGTGCGCCCTGGTGTAATCTGTCTCACCAGTCTTCACATATGTTGTACTTTCACTTCTGTACTTCCTTCTCATACCATATGGCTCATAGAAGCAAGGCTGGGCTTAGGCCAGCTTGGTCCAAACCCCAGTCATGCTGCGTTCAGCAGCTCTTTGATTATCCCACTAATTCCTCAATACACCCTGCTCCTATAACACTCTTTATACAACTGAAATCACAGAATAAATATGTTTGGACTGGACTTTTGAGACGATGTAGACTTTTGTTGCATTTGTGTCATGTGGTTTTTCCTTATTAGATTCGCATAGATATCCTCTTATCGTAATTTACACTTAAAACCCTAAACCCCTTACTCATGACTGTAATCCAAACATTCATGATGTCTCATTAACAGGATTCTTGCAGGGCTGTCCTTGAGATACATTGCACTAACTCTTTTAGCTGTGAATATGTTGTTCTGCACATCTTGGGAGTCCTTCTCTAAATGAATGAATATTGATGTGAGTGATAGCTATGCCTTTCTGTGTAACTCCTGCTGCAGGGACATTCAGTTTGATTAACATTAATCAATCATACGACTCCTATGTTTGACTTCAGGTGAACAAATCAATACAATGTTGTTAAGTAACATGCTTTAAAGGGGGGGTGAAATGCTCGTTTTCACTCAATATCCTGTTAATCTTGAGTACCTATAGAGTAGTACTGCATCCTTCATAACTCCAAAAAGTCTTTAGTTTTATTATATGAATAAGAGAAAGGTAGTCTGTACCGATTTTCCCCGGAAAAACACGACCGGCTGGAGGCGTGACGTGTGGGCGGAGCTAAAGAATCACGAGCGCCAGCAGGCTTTTGCATTGAGAGCGTTTGGAAGCTGTACATGTGGAAAGTGCAGTTTGATGACAACATCGCATGTTGTTTACTTGATGTGCTTACGCGCTGATAGCTAAGTTAACAACAGAGATATTTGAAGCAGTTTTACTCACCGCCTGCGGTTCCAACACACGATCGTGACCCTTTTTCGTTGGGATTGCATTATCCTTAAGAAATAAACAATGTGCAAATCCGGCGTCAAACTGGGCCTTGTTTGTAAAACAAGCATCGTCGAAATGCAGGGGAACAAACACAAACACTTGCACAACTCCGTTGATGCTCTGTAAAAATAAACTCCATCCACTGGTCTCTTTTGGTAATCTGTGCAGGGTTGTCTTGCCCTCGCAACCAAAAACACACTCCTTTTGTGACATTTCGCGACGCTCTCGCTCTGATCAGTGAATGTCTCTGCTCTGCTCTGCTCTACGGGAGCGCGCGCTCTTCCGGCAGACGTGCCCTAGGACCCATATAAGGAAATTCCGCTCCATCTAACGTCACACAGAGCCATACTCGAAAACAACTTTCCGAAACTTGTGACAAACCGGAAGGAGTATTTTTGGAACAGAAATACTCCTTCAAACGTACAACTTAATTTTTGAAACTTTGTCCATGTTTAGCATGAGAATCCAACTCTTTAACAGTGTAAAAAACTCAGTATGCATGAAATAGCATTTCACCCCCCCTTTAAAGGATTAAGCTCTTGCAACACAGCAAATTTAAAAGAGTGAATTTAACTCCCAGAGTAAATATGGGATCCAATGGTAAAGTGTTAAATTAACACTTTTGAAAGAGTTAACATTATTAACACTCTGACAGTGTTAACTAACAAACTCTTAGAAAGTGTAAAATATTAACACGACAATGGATGATTAGAACACCAATGTTGATGTTCACAGTTAACACTCTCATGGATTAACTGATCAACACTGCACCAGTGTTCAGGTGAAAATATTAAACAAATAAACCCACACAACTATACACGTTAACATTTACTTATTTATTTTATTGAAACATTTTTTATCTTTTCCCCTGCACCAAAATGTCTTCACAAGCAGTTTTTTCAATACATGTAAAGAACATGTTCTTGCAACAATTAAACATCATAATTTCAAAGCAAATCAGTGCAAAGACACAAAAAACATTCTTATTTGGTCTATATGTACTCTTAATGTCATAAGGTTTATAATGCTGACATTTATCAGGTTAAACAGCAGCATTCCATTTAGGGTTGTGCCGATAGACAATAGTATCATGTATCGACGATAGTCAGAGATATTGATGATAGCAGATGTCTCTGTCGATAGTCAAGATGATATTAGGCTCATTCTCCTATTAATGTATTAAATTATAACACTAATTATTATTATTAGACTGCCTATTATAATTTGGCTATCAAACTGCCCAGTTATTTCACTTCAGCACCGTGTTTCTCTCTCTCTCTCTCTCACACACACACACACACACACACGCAAATGAGGATTACAGCCTGTAGCTGGTGACTGAGTCTCCATCCACAAACAAACGTACGTCGTCTTCAGATATAAGGTATTTTATTGCACTTTAACAAGTAATCTGAATGTTAAGTCAAATCACCTTTATTTGTATAGCGCTTTAAACAAAACCGATTGTGTCAAAGCAACTGAACAACATTAATTAGGAAAACTTCAATAATGCAAAATGACAGTTAAAGGCAGTTCATCATAGAATTCAGTGATGTCATCATCTCAGTTCAGTTTAAAGGGGGGGTGAAATGCTCGTTTTCACTCAATATCCTATTAATCTTGAGTACATATAGAGTAGTACTGCATCCTTCATAAATCCAAAAAGTCTTTAGTTTTATTATATTCATAAGAGAAAGATAGTCTGTACCGGGGCTCGAACCCGGGTCTCTGGCATGGGAGGGGACGCACGCAAGGAGGCAGAGATATTTGAAGCAGTTTTACTCACAGTTTTCCAACACACGATCGTGACCCTTTTTCCTTGGGATTGCATCATCCTTAAGAAATAAACGATACGCAAATCCGTCGTCAAACTGGGCCTTGTGAACAAGCATCTTCGAAATGCAGGGAACAAACAAAAACACTTGCACAACTCCGTTGACGCTCTGTAAAAATAAACTCCATCCACTGGTCCCTTAATGCTGTTTTTTTTTTTGGTAATCTGTGCAGGGTTGTCTTGCCCTGGCAACCAAAAACACACTTCTTTTGTGACATTTCGCGACGCTCTCGCTCTGATCAGTGAATGTCTCTGCTCTGCTCTGCTCTACGGGAGCGCGCGCTCTTCCGGCAGAAGTGCCTTAGGACCCATATAAGGAAATTCCGCTCCATCTAACGTCACACAGAGCCATACTCGAAAAAAACTTTCCGAAACTTGTGACAAACCGGAAGGAGTATTTTGGGAACAAAAATACTCCTTCAAACGTACAACTTAATTTTTGAAACTTTGTCCATGTTTAGCATGGGAATCCAACTCTTTAACAGTGTAAAAAACTCAATATGCATGAAATAGCATTTCACCCCCCCTTTAAATAGTGTCTGTGCAATCATTTGCAATCAAGTCAATGATATCCCTGTAAATGAAGTGACCCCAACTAAGCAAGCCAGAGGTGACAGCGACAAGGAACCAAAACTCCATCGGTGACAGGACTATTAACCTAAATATGGATAACATCACGGAGAAGCTCACGGCTTTGCAAAGGCAAATGGGTTGATTCGGAGACCTGAATGGACTAAGAGAGTAGTCGTGTAAATTGGAATGCAGCTACTCGCCCCAAGACCAAACAATCCCAATTTTATCTGTTTTCGGCTCCCCTCAACCAGCACTGGGCTCAGCCAAGGCTGCTGTTGGAACAACAACTCCCCCAGAAGTGCACTGCAGTGCAGCTCTTGTGTTCCTCCCCCCACTTCCAGAGACACCTGATCAAGGCTGTCTCCATGGCCACTTGCTGTGTATCGCTATGTCAATCCTGTGGACTGAGGCACCTAGATTTGATGCCAGGAGTAGCGACTCTCCAGACCTACACATACAAGAACTTTTACATACATACAAACACACGTACACACGTATATAATAGAAATGCATTCACCCCCCCCCCATCCCTCTCCTTCGCCGCTTTGTACCGCCAGTCTGACTGTGCTGGGTTACCTCCACCCACCCACTCCCCTCCCCTGGTGCAAGTCGTGTGTTTTTCATGCTGTACTGATTATGAGCTTATGTTGGTGAGGTGTTTTTTCCTGTTCCCACACTGTACTCCCCACAGGATGATAGTCTGGGGGTTGTTTTTTTTCTCCTCCCCTCCCTCATGTTATGCTGTATTTCTTCCTTAATCCCCTGTCTTTCTGTCCTGTCTACCCCCTTGTCATATTGTATGTATGGACAGGTTAATGGCTAATTTTCGCTGGTACCTGGAATTTTCTGAACCACAGACAACATCAGAGACGTCTTACCTGGGCTAAGGAGAAGAAGAACTGGACTGTTGCCCAGTGGTCCAAAGTCCTCTTTTCAGATGAGAGCAAGTTTTGTATTTCATTTGGAAAACAAGGTCCTAGAGTCTGGAGGAAGGGTGGAGAAGCTCATAGCCTAAGTCGCTTGAAGTCCAGTGTTAAGCTTCCACAGTCTGTGATGATTTGGGTTGCAATGTCATCTACTGGTGTTGTTCCATTGTGTTTTTTGAAAACCAAAGTCACTGCACCCGTTTACCAAGAAATGTTGTAGCACCTCATGCTTCCTGCTGCTGACCAATTTTTGAAGATGCTGATTTCATTTTCCAAAAGGATTTGGCACCTGCCCACACTGCCAAAACTTGGTTAAATGACCATGGTGTTGGTGTGCTTGACTGGCCAGCAAACTCACCAGACCTGAACCCCATAGAGAATCTATGGGGTATTTTCAAGAGGAAAATGAGAACATGAGACCAATGCAGATGAGCTGAAGGCCACTGTCAAAGAAACCTGGGCTTCCATACCACCTCAGCAGTGCCACAAACTGATCACCGTAAATTGATATACTTTCCAGAAGGCCAACAATTTACTCAAATAGTTTTTAATTTTTGTATTCTAATTTTTGAGATGGTGGTGGGTTTTTGTTAAATGTGAGCCAACATTATCACAATTAAAAGAACCAAAGACTTAAACTACTGTGTTCATTGAATTTATGAAATACACGAGTTTCACAATTTGAGTTGAATTACTGAAATAAATTAACTTTACCACAACATTCTAATTTATTGAGAGGCACCTGTATTAATTACTAGCATCTTAAAAAATGTTGAAAAGCCAATAGAAAGCACAGTCATTTCTCTTAAGGGATTTGTAGTAGAATATGGTTTACTGTCTTTCTAAACCTTAAGCCTCAAATGCTCATTTCTTTTTCTTTCTGTACGAGAGTATCCTTCTTTACAGGATGACCTGTACATAGATATTTGTATCTTAATAGCAACAAGAAAAAACATATTTATTTCTTCCAGGTCAAAGGACCCTGCACCACAAAAGTGATGTTCTTGAAACGGTTGTATTAGTGAATCCATCAGAAGATACTGTTATCTCTGAGGTAAGTTATTTAAAGAAAATCTCTGGACAAGCTGCTATATATTTCTAATGAAGATACAGTAAATAATAGCTTTGATGTTAGAATGAATAACCTTGTTAAAGTATAACCTTGCTGCAAACAGAATGACTCTAATAGAATAATGTGTTTTAAATGTCCTCTTTGTCTCTTATCATGTCCTAGATCCATTGTCTTGTATCTGACCCAGCTGTGCACAAGCTGCTAGTCCTGAGTGGGCAGAGTTCTGACCAAGGTGACCTGGTTCTCCAAACTGGAGTTCTCAGTCATCAGACCTTCTCACGTGTGTTTGCTGATCCTGGGGCAAGTTTAGATAATATAATTGTATTTATATTTAATATATATATATATATATTGTGACTAATTTTGGACTTGTTTTTTCTCATGTAGGTCAGTAATTCACTGGTGAAATCCAGCTCTGGACAGCGGGCATCACTAACTGTGTCTTGCCGTGGTGAGGCAGGCTGGAGTTCTCTGGGGCAACAGCAACGCATTAGGGAGTTGCTGAATTATAGGCTGAATCCAGAGCCCATACTTCCTAAGATGGAGGGGGTCACTGAGTTTACAGAATACATATCTGAGACTGTGGATGTACCATGCCCTTTTGACCTTCTTGAGCCTCCAACCTCTGGAGGATTCCTAAAGCTGTCAAAGCCTTGCTGCTACATCTTTCCTGGTGGACGGGGGGATTCGGCACTTTTTGCCGTCAATGGTTTTAACATTCTGATTGATGGTGGCTCTGACAGAAAGTCATGCTTCTGGAAGCTTGTCAGACATTTAGATCGTATTGATTCTGTCCTTTTAACCCATATTGGTGCTGATAATCTTCCCGGGATCAATGGACTCCTTCAAAGGAAGGTTGCAGAACAAGAGGAAGAACAGTCTCAAGGCTCAACCACCTACAGTGATTGGATGAAGAACCTGATATCACCCGAGCTCGGAGTTGTGTTCTTCAATGTACCTGAGAAGCTTCGCACATCAGAATCGAATTTGAAAGTCAAGCGAAGCATTGAGGAAGCCTCTCTTACATTGCAGTACCTTAACAAGCTAGGAATTAAGCCTGAGCCTCTTTTTCGAGTAGTTACTAATACAATTGAGCCCATCACTCTTTTTCACAAGATGGGTGTGGGCAGGTTAGATATGTTTGTCCTGAATCCTGTGAAGGACAGTAAGGAAATGCAGTTCCTCATGCAGAAGTGGGCAGGTAACAGCAAGGCCAAGACAGGGATAGTACTTCCCAATGGAAAAGAGGGAGAAATATCTGTACCGTATTTGACATCTATTACTGCTCTTGTTGTTTGGCTCCCTGCCAACCCTACAGAAAAAATAATCAGAGTTTTGTTTCCAGGAAATGCACCGCAGAACAAAATCCTTGAAGGGCTTGAAAAGTTGAAGCACCTTGATTTCTTGCGGTATCCAATAGCCACCCAAAAAGACATAAATTCTGGTGTTTCACCTTCAGCAGTAAAACAAACAAAGCTAAAGCAAAGAACTGACAGCAAAGAAAGTCTCAAATCATCTCCCAAGACTCAAGCACCAGCTAAGCCTTTTAAGAAAGAAACCGATGAGCATGAGGATGTATCCATTGTCGACATAAAGAGTGACTCAGTCAATGAGAACAAGATTGAGAAAAAAGAAGAAAAGAAGCACACCAAGCCACTGAAACCAAAAGCAGATGTGACAGAAAAGAAAAAATTATTGAAGGACAAATCACTGAAAAAACACCCCAAGGAAAGGGTGTCTAAAATGGATGAAAAGAAAGACAAAGAAAAGAGGGAAGTTAAAAAAGAAAAACGTGATATTAAAAAAGATGATGTTGTAAAAAAAGATGAGAAGAAGTTTAAAACCAAGGACACTCCAAAACCTGAACTGAGAAAAATAACTAAACCTGACCTGAAACCTTTTACTCCAGAGGTCAGAAAGACACTCCACAAGGCCAAAACCCAAGGGAAACCCAAAACAATAAAGAGCAAACCTACAACTGCCAAGGTAGAGAGTGCAGAGATTGTGGTCCAACCAGTGGCTGAAAAGACTGAGCCTGAGAAACCGGAAAAAGGGACAGGAGAAGTAATATCTGCTCCATCTACTCCAGAAGATTTAACAAAAGACTTTGATGAAATGAGATCCACTGAAACAACAGATCAATCTGAAGCTCCTAAAAGTGTCCTTACGGTCTCTGAATTACCAGCTGAAAAAGACAATGAAACTACAAATGTTGCAGAAGCACAAGAACAAGATCATGTTACAGAAACTGATATTGTGGAACAAAAAACTACAGAGAAAGAAGTAGCACCATCAGCAGAAATCCAAGAAGTGCTATCAGCAGAAGTGAAAGAACAAGAGGATGAGACCCAAACATCAGAATTAGAGAAATTTGAGGATGAGGGTGCTGCAATTGAAGATGAAGATGAGGAGGAGGTTGAGATACAACCTGTTAAGAAGAGGATAGAGGAGGAGGAAGAGGAGGAAGACATGGGAATAGGAGATGAAGAGGATGAAGGGACAACAAAGGAAACCAAAGATTTAGAGGGTGTGGACAGAAAACATGAAGTTGAGGAAATGGAGAAACAAAAACAAGTGGAGGAAAGAAAGACTCAAGCTGAAGAGGAGCAGTTTGAAGAAGAGGATGTGATTGAAAAAGCGGAGCTAGAGGAGGCAGAGGATTTGGATGCCATTGCAGATGAAGAAATAAAGGATTTCTCTGCTGAGAAAGTCAAAGAAGAAGAAGAGGATGTATACTTGTCAAATGTTGGAGGTGTTACAGCTGGCATTACCTCTACAGCCCAAGGAGCTGCAGCAGCAGAAAACATATCATACATTCAGGATGAAACCATCCCTGGTTACTCTGAGACTGAACAAACCATCTCAGATGAGGAGATCCATGAAGAAGCAGAGGAAAGGATTCCACACCTTCAATATGAGGTTGGTAGCTATGATGTCTCGGTCCCAGACCAACCAGGCTCATTTGATGCCATCCATGGAATGAGAGAAATGCAAGCTGCTGCAATGGGCAATGGAACAGGCAAAGTATTGATCGGTGCACAGGAGCCACCTATTTCCATCTACACCAGCATATTTGCTGCACCATTAGCTGAAGAAGAACATGTTTCTTCAGCAACATCTATAACAGAGTATGACAAACTGTCTTCTTTACCCACTTCCGTTGCAGAAGATCAGTCAGTGGCATCCGTCACTGCACCTCAGACTGAAGACACTGGAAAAAGTTCCCTTGTCTTGGATACCGTTCAACCGGTTACTCAGACTGATGCCACCCAAGGAAAAGACTACCTACATTCAGCGGGTACCATCTCACCAACATCCTCCTTAGAGGAAGACAAGTGTTTCAAATCATCTCCCTCTGAGGAATCTCCACCACTTCCCTTAGAAGGTAAAACTGAGGGAATTGAGATGGCTGTCCATTACGGTGATGAAGAGGAGGATGAATATGAGGATCAAACACCAAATGTTGACATTTCACTTGGAAAGTTACAAGAATCTTATGCCTCACCTGATAAAATAGAGCACAAGGAGACAGAAATGGACAAACCCAAAAGTCCTGTGCCTTTAGTTCCTGATACTTCATCTGAGATTGAGAAGGCATCAGTATCACCTTCTAGGGAGGACTCATCTTATGAAGTACAAACAATTCTCTCCTCCCCATCTCACAGTGTTACTAAGCTTCCTGTTGCTGAAGCTAGTGTTTTTCCAGATGTGGAAGACCGATGCATTAGTCCTGATGACAGCACTGTAAAAATGGCTTCTCCTACACATTCTGAACCACCTAGTGCATCTCACTCTCCGCTCAGAATGTCACCTGTGGAGGGGAAGGATAAAGTTCCTCTTATAGAGACTCATCAAGAACCAGGACTGCCAGTTAGCCCCATTGAAATTGAATCTGAAAAGGAGAGTGTAAAACAAAAACCTGGTATTTTAGATGAGAAAGAAATACCTCAAGCGGAGGAGGATGAAAAAAAAGAGAACCCAGGAAGCAACCTTTGCACCATCTCTACTTGTTGATGACTTGTCAGCTAAAAAAGAAAGTCTACCAGTTCTACCATCAAAAGAAATAAGTGATACAAAGGTAATGCCTGATCCAAGTGTTGAAAAGAAGGGCAAAGTTGAAGAGGACATAAAAGAGAGCAGCAAGGCTGTAATTCTTGAGGATAAAGATACCAAATTATCTGATGATCATGACATTGAAGAAACCTGTGATTTAAAAGTGTCTACAGACAAAGAAGAGAAAAGAGAGAAGGAGAAAGAAAAGGAGGATGAGAGAGATGATATCAAAGGACAACATAAGGATGAAGACCAATTCTTAAAGTATTCAGAGGTTACGGATAAAGGTGATGTAATATCAGGACCAGAAAAAGCAGCATTGCCCTCTAAAGAGGATTTTGATAAGAAAAATTTAAATGAAGAAGAGTTTCCAGAAAAGAGTTTCCCAGCAGTTCTGGAAAGTTCTGAGATAGAAAAACTGGAGAATGAAAAAGACGAAATTCAGTCAGAGAAAGCTAAAATATCTTCTAAATTTGACAAGGAATCCAAACAGAAAGATCTGACTGATATATCTTGTCAGTCCATAGAAAGCCTAGATATAAAAGCAGAAACATCAGCATCTCAGGAAGTAGCCAAAACATATATGGAAACACAAGTCACTGTAGAGACAGATGTTACAACTAAACCAGAAAAGACCTCGGAACAGAAATCTGAATCAGTTGATTTTACACTTGAACAGGTGGCTTTGGAGGAAACTGATTCATCTGTCTGTATAAGACCACTTAAGGAAGATACAGATGGCCTCAAATCTCAAATACAACAGTTAAGTGAAAAACCAGATGTTATACTGAAAGATGAAGAAAAGGTAGAAAGTAAAAGTGAGGCTGGACTGACATATGAGAAAATGATTTCAGCTGCCAAAGAACACCAAGACTCTATGGATACAAATGTAGAGAAAGTAAAATCTGTAATGCCAGAGCAAATTTCTCTCTCAAAAACCAGATGTTCAGTCTACAGAGATGCATGTAGAAGCTTCCATTATAGAGAAGGATATTTCTGATAAAGATGATCAAGAATCTAAAGGGATGCCAGCACAAGAGATGAAACCTCATAGTTTAGAGGCAACTCTAAGTGAGACTGAAATTACTAGTAAACAAGATGAAGACTTAAAGGAGAAGCTATTGGAAGAAACTCAAACCACACAACAATTAGAAAAAGCAGCTGTATCATACAAAGAAGAGTCTCAAATAACAAATTCCATCATTTCACAGGACACAGATAAAACTAGCCAAGATATAGAAACTGTAGAGGACACTAAATCCATAACACAAATTTCCAGTTCAGACAAAATGGATTCCTTACCAATATTAGACCAAGAAGCTAAAGACGAACAACTAGAATTAAGCCAAGGCCAAGTTTTGCTGTCTGAATCTGAGAAATTAGATTTGTCCTTTGAAGATGATCAGGACCAGAAAAATAAAGAGTTTGTGAAGCTAACTAGCAAACCAGATGAAGAGTCTACAGAAAGTCAGACTTATGAAAAAAGAGATATGCATACTATCTCTAAATCTGATTTTGATTCTGAAGTGAAGAGTGGACCCCAGACAATAACAGAGAAAGAAGATGTGCCAGCTAAAGAGGATGAAATAAGCAAAGGCATATTTGTCAAATCTGAACAACCAGTCAAGTTTGAAGACATTTCCCCAAAACCGCATGAATCTAAAGATAAGTGTGCGGAGGATACTCAACTTCAGATATCTACAGATCAATCAGTATTCATGATTGCCACTGCTAAAAACGACCAACAGTATGAAGAAAAACACACTGAAGACATTGAAACTGAAGAGCTTCAACCAAGCATGGTGACAGATGTGCCATCTGACACAAAACAAAGAACATCAGACAATATCTGTGGAAGAAAAGCCAGAACAGATTCCAACAGAAACAAAAACTCTGGATTCAAAATCAGAACATGATACTTCAGACACACTGAAGAAAACAGATCTTCCATTGCAGAAGATAAAACAACCGATTCAAAAGTGAGCAAAAAGCTAGAGGAGAAATTAATTAAAGAAGATGCATCAAAATTGGTGTCAGATGAATTAGACAGCAAAATGGACTTGGGAGCCAAACCAAAATCTTTGGTAGAATCTTCAGAACAAATGTTTGAGACCTCAGATCTTAGTTGTAAAGAAAAAGTGGAATTGAAAGATGAACCTAAAGGAGATATGAAACAAGACACATCATTTCATGAAACAGATACGTTCCCATCATCAGACATTGGATTCAAATTAAATTTAGATTATAAAGAAAAATTCATTGAAGAAGCCTCCTCAACTGTGGACAAAACAAAAGACGCCAAGTCAACCTTTGAAACTACATTTCCAACCAAATTTTCAGATGAAGATGAAAGTACTGAGGAGGATGAAGGAGATGCTGTTTGTATGGGAGGGGCTGGTTCAAGACCATTGTCAGTGGAACCTTGGAAGTATGAAGAACCAAAGGCAAGCAGTTCTGAGACAAGTATGAAAAAAGAGGAAATTGTGGCCAATTTAGAGTTGACTAGAGATTACAGTGGAACATCACCTGAACCAGAGAAGGAGTGTAAGGTGGATACCACATCCCTTACACCACCTTCTACAGATACAAGTACTAAAGCTGTATCCGAGACTCTAACTGAGAGCAAACCAACAAGTATCACACTGCCCAGCTCTGACAGTCAGGCAAGTGTTGAGGATGACCAACATGAAGCATTGCTTTCTTCAAAGGAAGCAGTAAAACCGGAGAAGGAGGCTGAGAGGGAAAGGGAAGGAGAACGAGAGATTGCCTCTCCAGGGTTAGAGACACATTCTGATTTTCAAAAGACTGGCAGTGCTGATGAGAAATGTGCTGAAAAGTCTGATAGTGAGAAAATTAAATCTGATGACAAGATGACTTATGAAGTGGAAAAAGAAAGCTATGAAGCCTCTAAATATGAGCCATATGAAAAAGCCTGTTTCTAAAGACACTGAGAAAGGAAGAGAGGAAGAGGACCAGTACCCTAGTCTGGATAGAGATTTAGATGACAAAAAATCAAGTCAGGCCACATTGCTTGGAGCTGCTTGTTCAGTAGAGGAACAAAGTGATGAAGAGCCAGTGTCTTTCAGCAAGGTTGATTACCAGACCTCTCCAAGTATTCACAGCAGCCACAGTGCCTATTCAGAGCAAGACAATAAGGAGCGATACCAAGAAGAAGATTTGGTTAGAGAAGATAGACCAGATCTTTTTGTTGACACCAGTTCTACATTTGACAGCAAAGCCACTTCGGCAGCAGGTTCAAGCTTGTTTACCTCTAGTGATGTGCAAGATAAATCTGAGAAATTGGAGAGAGAAGAGAAGGAGAAAGAGGACACACATTCTCATCTTCAAGGAAAAGATGATGGAAGTCATATTAAATTGCCAGATAAAGAGCCATGTACATCTGCTTCCAGCCTTTCAAAAACTGATACACAAGAGAAAGACCAGAAAACAGAAGGAACATTGGCAATGCCTCATTCAGAGGACCTGGACAAGACCAAAAGCCATGTGACTGAAGCTTCCTCTCCACAAGGACTTCTTACATCATCACAAGATAAAAGTCTTCAGAGTCTAACAACTTCATCAACATCTGCTTCCGATGAGAAGAAAATGGAGAGTCCAATCTCAAGTGAAGGTAACAAAGATAAAAACAAACTCTATTCAGCTGAAAGCCAAAGCGACCCGTTTTCTTCTGGTCGATACTCACCACCTGAAAAGGACATGCTTCCTGCCAGGTTATCACCTGAAGATCCCAACACCAGCACTCCTGGTTCTTCAGGGCAGTCCATGAAAGTTGAAGACAATGTTCTTGCCCTTGAGTGCTCTGGAAAAACAGATTCTCTTTCCAGCAAGTCATTAATCGTGAGTACAGAGACAGAGGAATGCTTGGTCAGAAGCCAAAAAATATTTGCAGAAGAAGAGGATGACTTTGAGGAGGAGGAAGATGCAAGTGACTTGGACATTGAAAAAGGTGCCAGAGAGATGTCTGAAAAAGAGTCCAAAGTAGCATTTGATAGCATGACTATATCTAAACCACTTGAAACAAAACAAGGAGATACTACTGGTTACTTAGCATCTGGAGCATCTGCAGAAGATCTACAGATAGATACATCTGGTGATTCATCCACAAAAAAGTCTGCCATAACAGAGCCTTCATCAGTACCTGCAGAGCACAAGGATGTAATCAGCAAAGAGGATGAACAGTTCAAGAAAAAGATTCTTGTTTAGTCCACTATGACATTCCCAAACCCAGCGATGACAAACTTGAACCACAGAAAACATCTGATAAAAAGCACGAATTGACTGAATTTCAAGCTGTTGCTCAATCAGCCACGTCTGATGCAACTTACTCATCATCTTCATCCTTTAGTTACTCTTCCTCAACATCTGCCTCATATTCAACTGGTCAACATCCTGGAGAAGGCCTAGAATCATTGATTAATATTCCTAGTGTCCAACTACGATCAGATGGAGACAGTATATCATATGAGTACTCATCGCTAAAAGAGGAAGAGTCACCCACTATGGATTTACCATGTTTAAAAAAAGATGAATACATGGAAATCACAGACCGAATGACACCTGCTACAATTACAGCTGAATCAATATCTAGTCTTGCCAGGTTTTCTCCTCTCAGTCCCTTGGAGGAATCCAAATCATTACTTCAAGATCAAACATCATCAGCAGAGGAAAAGTCAGAGGAGGATATGTCAAGCATTAAATCTGACACGGATCATGTCTCTCTTTCTAAACATGTAGCAGAGCCACATTCCTCAAAATCACCAGAATCAGCAACTTCTGAGCATGCAACTCACCCAACTGAGGTGGCATCTGCGACATCTCTTGAGTTTAAAATTGCACCTTTGGAGAAGGCTGACTCTACAGACAAACAGTTGCAGGAAAAATCCTCTGATGATGAGCCTGAGGATAACAAAAGCAGTTTTGAGGAAGGAACCTTACCATGTAGAATTGAATGTGAAAGATCTTCAGCTACTGAAAATTTAAGCACAGCATCTTTACCAGAACAACTTTCTGATGTAAAACCCTCAACCACAATATTATGTTCATTTGATCTGCAAACCAAAGATGGAACAACAGAAATGAAAAGTTCTCAGAAGGGGGCAGATACAACATGTGGGCCTCTCACTACCAACACACAAAGTGAACAAAGTATGAAACAAGAAGGGGCAGAGAAAACTGAGAAAATTAAAGACTTGCCTGAAAAAGTACAGGAGGGGGTTGAAATGAAAGAAGCAAAAGTGAGCAAAATGGAATATGAAGAGGAACGTGAGACAGATGAGAAAGGAGGAGTAAACCATGTAGCAATGGAGGAAGAACAGATAAAAGCTGAAAAGATGGTTGAGGTGAAGTCAGGAAAGATGGGAGAGAGTCTAGGTGATGGCAAGAAGTCAGAGCAGCAAAGCGATTGTGAAGGGAAAATGGAGCAGTCGAAAGAAAAAAAAGAGGTAGAACAAACTGAAACAATTGTAGAAAAGGAATGTAAAGAAAAAATGGAAGAGAAGAAAGAGCAAACAGAAGAAAAGATGATGGAAGAAGACAGCAAAAAAACAGATACAGTTGAGTCCAGCCAGCATAGTAGTACCTTTGGGTCCACAATGCAGCATGAAAATAAGGATGAGAATGAAAAAGAGGTTCATGAGAGTATAAAGGAGGAAAAGGGGGGTGAAGAAAAGGAAATAAAGGATGATTCAAAAGAACATCCACCAACTCCACTATCAGGAGCACAGGCTTGTTATCCTGAGGTCTCCAAGAAGTCAGATGAGGAATTCACTCGACCTTCTGATCTTGGTATGGAGGCCACGTCCTCGCATTCACCTTCGCTCTTTAAACACCGTAAAGGAGATGTCTCTCCATCCTTCATTAATCCAAGCCCACAGGAACTATCGAGTGAGGATGAAGAGGAAGATGCTAGAAGTGATCATTCAAGGGATGATGATGGTGATGAGCGTGAGCAGCATTCTATCAAAAGGAGATCTCATAAGCAACATCATCATCATCCCCACAGTCACCATGAAGATGGTAAGGAGGGATCTCACTGCATACTGAGTGGTACATCTACTGGGCAAGGCATTATGCTAGCAGGGGAGGAAACTCCTCCTACATCTTTGAGCGAGTCACTACCATCTCAGTCTGACTCAGATGTTCCTCCAGAGACTGAGGAATGTCCTTCAATTACAGCAGAAGGGAACCTTGATTCTGATGAAGATGCAGAACATCTACCTGTGGACAAAATGTCTGCAGCTGGCGGCAGTGGAGGAAGTCATCATTCGTCCTCCCCGAGGAGTCACGATCCCCCGCCCATTCCAATGAAAGACACTCTTCCTCACCCTCCGCACCCTGATGTGTGCATGGTGGACCCAGAGGCCCTTCTTAATGGCCAGACCCACACTGAACGACCAGTGAAGAAAGACCTAAAAACAAATAGAGGCTTGAGGAAGACGCTAGGAAAGTCTGCATCACCGGCACGTAAAGGAGAAACAAAAGCAGGAGATCTAGTACCCCTGTGAAGCAGACATCCAAAGACTCCTCACCTCATGATCTTAAAAGAAAAGATTCGGAGAAGACTTTTCGTCTGTCTAAAATGTCTGAGACACAGGGATCCAGAGGAGACATCTACAACCCAGGAAGAGGACTGGTTAATGGTGTTAAGAGTAATGCAGGTACAAACATGCATAACATTAGTACCATATCAGTTATTAAGTAATGTTAGAGATTTTAAAAATGTATCAGTTAATATTGAATATTTAACTGTGCATGTTAATTAACCTACCCACCTTTTTCTTCCCGTAAAATGGGCATAAATTCTATGGGTCTGGCTTCTGGTTTCAGCCGCATCCAGCTATTTTTTAGCTAAACAGAACAGTTCTTTTTGCTGCTTGATATTGAAAATTGGTGTCTTACCATATTATTTTAATGTATTATCTTAATTATAAACACACTGGTTTGTAGAGCAAATAGTTTACCGTTTACTGCATGTTGTTATTCTTCTCGTTATTTCCTTATAGCGGATAATGAACCAAAAGTCTTGCCTATAGGCTTACTTCCACACTGAAGAAAAAGGTGGATATCTACATTTAGATTATCTCCACGGTCATGTAATACTCAAATTAATTTTTCAAAAACTATATTTAATGCTTTAAAAAGTAATCTTTGCTCAAATTTTCATCCATTTTCATACTGTAAATTATAATATTGTGATACCTAAATTCACTTGTAGCATTTAAAATAACTTTTTGTTTTAGTGTTTTTTAAAGCTGCAGTAGGTAACTTTTGTAAATATATATTTTTTACATATTTGTTAAACCTGTCATTATGTCCTGACAGTAGAATATGAGACAGATAATCTGTGAAAAAATCAAGCTCCTCTGGCTCCTCCCAGTGGTCCTATTGCCATTTGCAGTTACAGACCACTCCCGGTAAGAAACAACCAATCAGAGCTGCGGTCCATAACTTTGTTTGTTTTCAAAATGTAGAAAAATGTATATAATAAGCGAGTACACCATGAATCCATTTTCCAAACCGTGTTTTTAGCTTGTCCTGAATCACTAGGGTGCACCTATAATAAGTGTTTATATTCGGACTATTTTAGATTGCTTCGGGGATACCGCGGCGGAGTAACCCAGTACCTTTGTGATTCTTCATAGACATAAACAGAGAGAAGTAGCTCCGGCTATGATGTTCTTCCGCAAGACGCAAGCAGTTCTGTTTATTAACCGCTAAAGCGTCAAAAGTTCCCTACCGCAGCTTTAATTATTGTTTTAAATTTATTTCGAAAAACGAGTACAGAATTTTAATGTTGTCCATTCAATGGCAATCAATCATAACATGCAAGAAATATCAGTAAAAGCCAGACAAATATCTCAACTGTACAGCAATGGTTCTTCATTAAACCACACGTGCAAATAACCAGTGGTATATTCTTTTAGGCTCCAACCTGAAATCCATTGCTGGGAATCCACCTGGACCACCCATCTATGTCGATCTAGCTTACGTTCCCAACCACTGCAGTGCTAAAAATGTTGATCAAGAATTCTTCAAGCGAGTGCGAGCAGCATACTATGTCGTCAGTGGAAATGACCCAGGCAGTGGTGAACCCAGCCGTGCCGTTCTAGATGCACTCCTAGAAGGGAAAGCACAATGGGGCACTAATCTACAGGTATGATTTGACTTTACACTTAAATGAAATATATGGATGAGTATGTTTTTATGATTGATGTAGTAATCCCCTAAAACGGGGACTTTCAAACTGGTGTCAAGTATGGCAAAAAAAGGGGGGGGGGGGTTTGGCCAGTTTCAGTGCATTCAAGATATTAATTAAACATGTTTAATGTAAGGATTTAAAACCCCTAACCTAAGGTCTTGCTTGAAAGCAAAAACTGCAATTCATAGTTAATCTGACCATCTTCTTCTCATCTAGGTCACTTTAATCCCTACACATGACACAGAGGTAACCCGGGACTGGTATCAGCAGACCCATGAGAAACAGCAGGACCTGAATATAATGGTCTTGGCCAGCAGCAGCACAGTGGTTATGCAGGATGAATCTTTCCCAGCCTGCAAAATAGAATTTTGAATTGGTTTTCTATTTAGAGCTTTCCATTCATTCCTCATTCATTTCTAATCTTTTAGGTTTAGATGAGTTACTCCACCCACAGCATTCCATCCGCTGCCATTTACAGTTTGTATTCTAATCCTTAAAAATTCAACAAAATCCTAGTGCTGTCAAAGGACTTTATTATAAGCTTTGGTCCTGAATCTATTTGTACATTTTTGTTTGCATCTGCAATGCTTTGGCAGAAAACTGAATGTTCACTAGCTAGCTGCTATGAAATAATTATATAATGTTAAGTAGGCTAATGTTGCATTGAAAATGTTGTTTTCTCATATTCTTCAACATAACTTAAGAGACCAAGATTTTATCCTGCCTGGAATTTGAATTCAAAGCACAAAAAATGCCCTCTGAGAATTGGTTAATACATCATCTGATTAATGTTTCACATCCTTTATCATCAATTTTAGCAGACATACCACCTATAGACACAGTTTCCTGGGAGAACATACTTTTAACATAAGGTCAGAAGGCCTTAGAGCAAACAACCTCTGAGAACAGACTCAAAAAAAGTTCAGAGTAGCTGTCTTGTGAGCTACGTTTACAATGAGGCTAGACAAGTCTCCCCATGTGATCACATACCAGCAGATGAGTGAAGAAAGAAATAACTGTACTCTAAATTGCTAATCCAATGAGAAACTGTCAAATCTCAATTCTTTCAAATGACGATTTACGATATCAAACATAATCCAAGATTTGTGTCCCTTAGGTGACAAAGATGGATCTTTTTCTATTCAAACGTCTAATCAGTCTAGCACTCAATAATATGATAGTAGTGAAGACTGTACATGTATATGTACATGATTTTAAAAGTAAAGCAAAGTAGATGGTATCTTTCAAACTACTAACCCACTGATATGACAGATTTTGGGTGACTAGACTCTAACATGATAGTGTGGCTCAGGATATAGAAGGTAAAAAGTTATAGAAAGAATAAGAGTTTTGTGTTTTTTCAGTATTGCAAGTGCTGTACTAAAGCATGCTGCTCTCTAGCTTGGACTAAATGTTGTTAGTATATTAATCTAGTGATATGCTTTGGGGATCTGTTGGGGTCCAGATCTCTTCAAAAGCATACTAATAACGAGCAGCTTGAATACCATCTGCCCATTAATTGAGTAGACCACCATTAGAGTTGCCAATTACATGATGTTCTGTCGATTGAGTAAAAATATTACAAAAATGTAAAGACAAACAACAGTATCGCTTCAAATAATCTGTTTCAATTTTTTGGTGTAAAGGATTCAGACTTGTGACAAGTTGAATGTTTTGTTTGTGTGTTGTTGACATACTTGACCTATTTTTTTTTTTCTTCTCCAAGCTGAGATTCTCTGGCTTCTCAAGCACTTTAGGTTTAACTTGATTGAAAGGAAACTGGTGGAAATTACACTATGTATCAAAATGTAGCAGTAGAGACATTTGTTATAGAGAGACTAATCAACAAGAGTGAATATTTGTTTTCACGGTTGCTGTGAGAGCAGACAGTGAGGGTTACCCTCGTGCCTTTTGTGTGTTGTTTAACAAAGAAAATCCTTAGTTATTACATACTTATACATGCACATGCATTTATTTTGGATTAACTAAAATTCGAAAAGCTATAAAAGTTTAAATTGACTGGGAAGTGTGAGTATTATCAAACAGCAGGCATTTATAATAACTACTTTGTTGCACCTAGTACAATTGCACTTTTTTTTTTAAATTAAATCAGTTTGGTAGGCAGGCAGGCATCCTCATGTAAATAATTATGTAACAACTTAATTTATTTGAAAAAACAAATATACAAATTTCAATTAAAATGACTGATCAACATTTGTGTTTTGGTCTGGCAATGTGGACAAGAACTTATTTAGCTAGTTATTATCTAAATTAAATTGTATGGTGGTCTGTTATAGAGAACAAATACTCGTAGGCCCAGTTTAATAGACAGGAGCTTAGCCTAAACCAGGATTAGGCCATACTTCAATTAGGACATTTAATTAATTTTTTTACAAACATGCCTTAGAGAAAAGCGTTACTGGTGTACATCTTTAGACAAAACAAAAGCACTGGCATGTTTTAAGATCAGTCCGAGCAAATTTCTTTCAGTTGAAACAGCTCAGATTTACATTTTAGTCTAGGCCTAGGCTTAAGTCTTGTCTGTGAAACCAGGGGTTAAAGTACTAGAACAGGGACAGTTTAAGATACAGTTTTGACTTTTTTTTTTGAATTTTGCAATTTTTATTGCTTATATCTTTACAAAGAATATAAATTCAGCCTAACCTAAAGTTATATAATTTACAAAACAATCTAACAATTAGTGTTTCTGTTTGCACTGGAGGCAAGAAAACTAATTAGCAATCTGTCATTTGCTCGATGTAACAGTGGCTCTACATTTTCAGTTACATTGTGAACAGTTTCTTCGATAGCAAAACATCAAGACCTCATTGGTAAATGCACATTTGTTTTGTCCTGGAAAGAACCTTTGCTTTCAAAGGCAGTAGTGCCATCATCCATCCTGTTAGAAAACAAGCTCTGAAACACTGCACCCCTAACCCTAATCCAGTATATTCACAGGGAGTGGATAGTTTTTAGCCTGCTTTAAGTTTTTGTCTTGTTTTTTAATGTAAAAGTCAGTATTAAGCATTGCTGTAGACTTAATTTTGTGTTATTTTAATCTAGATTTAAGTTCACTCAGAGAAGTTGTCTTTGAGATGGTCAAAGTGACAGGGTCTTTGTGTACTTTTACTTGCTGAGAACGCACACACAGGTTAGTAATGGTGGTCAAAGCCTAAGAACTCAGCTGTAGGGCCTCAGAAAGCCTTGAGGATTACACTAGTTTATTGGTTAGATACAGAATTATTCGCAAAATCACACCCAATTCCACCGGTGTACGCAAACCCACACTAAGACCAAATTCATTTATTTTTTTGCTAGAGGGATTGTTAAAATGGGCTGACTCTGTACTGTACCTTGTATGGTATGGATATATTTTCATATTTGAAAATATGAGTGTTTTATTTCAAATACCTGGCCTTAGTAACAAGTACTGTATGTTCTTGTTAATTAGCTGTGATTCTTCTGTTAAAGATGAATGCACTAACTTGAATAATATTTTTGAATGTAAAAGTTGCTTTGCTGGATGCTGCTTGAACAAAGAACTAGCAAAATATGCACATGGGAACAGTGAACCTCAGAAAATGGGTCACAGAAAGAACTGGTTAGAATCGTCAGTGACTCATGACAAAATATTACATGTTCAGCTGTTGCTGATTTTAGTACAGATACATAACTCTCTTGAAAATAAGATTCAAAAACTTTGGTTTGCAGACGGCTGTTTCACAACTAACATACTGAAAACGGAGAACACTACAGACGTGAGGTTTCCTTCTTTACACTTAAAAAAGGCAAAATGGAAATCAAAACAAATGGCGTAACCTGTACATAAATCAAAATAGCTGATGCGGTCATCTGTGAGAAATGCTTTCTTTTAAGAAAGTTCTATGGTCATTGTACTTCTGATTTCCTAAAGATAAAAAAAAGACTGCTTAAAGTACCTCTACGAATCTCTATTAGTTCAGTTTCATTCTACATCAAATGTATCATCGTGATGTATTCATTTGGCCATATGTATACGTATCCATCTTTGCATGTGACCTTATTAGTTATACTCCTGAATGTAATCGTTTAATAATCAGAATTAAAACTATTTTAAGAAGATATATTTGAAGCTAACTGTCTTTATGGTACTGAAATATGCATATATTATTGGGCTTGGCTTCTGTTTGCCCTAAGATGTTGTCAAGAAGATGCTGTGATATTTCCTCGTTCTTTGGCGCTGTCTGAATCTTAGTTCTCTTATTCTTTAGTGCAATATTCAACATTCTGTCTTTAAAAGCTCAGTGCAAAAGTAGATTTATGCTGATTTACTGTAAAGGGAACCCATCATCAATAAAAAAAAAACATAAAAATTTGGAAAACTCTTTCTGTGTGGATGTCTTGATTTCATTTTATTTTATTTTCCAGTTAAACTTGTTCCACTGTTGGTTCCACAAGTATTTTTTTCCATACGGATTTTTATCATGCATTCCGCTGTTATTTTTATATATATATAAAATAAGGTGGTAGGTTTAGATGTTGTTGTTTAAAAAGTAAATGCTCATTCAATTAAATTTCGGGCGCTACTTTTGTATCGTACCGAGCACTCGTCTCAGTTATTGACGATTATATTGAAAATTACTTAAGCTGACTGATTATTAGTAGAGGATTCAGTATTAATATTAATAGAACTGTAATGTAACATTAAACGCTCTGAAATTAATATAAATATGTATTTCTTTAAACATCTGAAATCTATGTTGTTACGGTCGATAGAGGTTTGAACCCAGAACAGTCGTTTGAACGGTTTCCTCTCAATGACTTTACCTCACACTAACTGAGCGTCCAGTCCACAGCAACCCACACCTCTTCCAAAATCCTCTGGCAGGAGCTAAAGCGGTTGTTAGCCTCTTATAAAAGTCTCTGAGCACCGGCCGGTGACACACTTCTTAATTCGCCAGCTCACCGTCGCGGGGGAACTGGCCTTCTTGTTGCTATGACGATGTCTATTATTACAAGCAGGTGATATTTTAGGACAGAGAGGTGGGAGCAATTCATGAGATTGTCTTTTCAAATTGATTAATTGTCTCGGTAAGCTGTCAGAATTTATATGGCGCATAAATTGTGATATTGTGAATTATGCAGCTACTATGCAATTCAAACTAGGCTAAGCGAATATGCACAATATCATTCACTTCAAAGGCCCGACTCTGTATTTATATTTCACTATTCCACTCCATCAGGTCCCTGTGGGACAATATCCGCTGGACGTTAGGCATACTTGTCCTCATGTGAATGAAAATGAGCTAACGGTGTGCTATGACTTCATCTTCAGCTCGCCGGTTGCCTGCGATGACTCGTTGTCTTCACACACACACACACACACACAGAGAGAGAGAGAGAGAGAGAGAGAGAGAGGAAGAGAGACGTGCATTTGTGGTTTATGGGGACTTTCCTTAGGCGTAATGGTTTTATACTGTACAAACATATTTTCTTAAAAATTCTTACAGAAAACTACTGGCAAATTTTTAAAAAAAAAATTTTTTTAAACCTTTTGTTCTACGGGGACAAAGGAAGTGTCCTCATAAACCATGTTTACGTTGTAGTACCCATGTCATTATACACATTTGTGTCCTCATGAACCATATATACCAGTACACACACACACACACACATACACACACTCATTCAGCTGAAGTCAATAAGTGGATGAGAATCCGTCACTATAGCAACACAGCAGCACAGCTGAGGGCAAAGTGTGAGTCATCATTGTTTGGCACCACACTCTTTCAGACTCTGGCACCACAGACTGAATTTTTAAAACCTCAATTAGGTCGGAGAGAACAGCAAATCACGGCAGGTATAAATTACAGCGATTCAGTATAGGCCTTTCATTCGTGAAAAAAAATGATAAATCACAAAGACACATTTAAAGCCATTTATTTAAGTAATACAAGTCTCTAAAATTAAATATACTTTCAACTTTACAGAGTAAACACTACAGCAGATTACAAACAGCTGAACACTCCTGAAAAGTCTATTGCAGCTCATTTTATGGGACGGGTCCTGCTCAAAATTAAAATTCTGTCATTTACTCATTTTTTCAGGTTGCACTAAACCTGTTTGAGTTTCTTCTGTTGAGCACAAAATAAGAGATTTTGAAGAATGTGGGTAACCCAAACATTTGACGGTAGCCATTCACTTCAATGGTTTGGAAAAAAAAAATATTATGCAAGTCATTGGGTGCCACCATCTTTTTGATTTACAACTTTCTTTAGAATATCTTCTTTTATATTTAACAGAAGAAATAAATTCATACAGGTTCTGAATGACATGACGGGTGAGTAAACGATGACAGAATATTCATTTTTGGGTGAACTATCCCTTGAATCATTCTCAAACAATACCTTTGCAATTCACATAATAAAAATACAGCAATTTTTTGGTAGATCTAAAAAGAAATCACATGATCAAAAAAGAAAATCATAAAATAATTATAATATACACAAACTGAAAAAAAAATAGTGGTACGATTAAAATAACACAATTGGATCTGAATGATTAAATATATATATTTGGACTTGTATGCTTCTTTGAGTATTTATTTGAGTTGCATTTGTAGGGTGGGGGAAAAAGATGCACACACAATTACTATTGTCTGTAATGTCTCTGTCTCTCTGCTGCTGAATCTGGGATCATAATTACTATCCAACTCCACCGGAGCTCAGAAGTACAGCGGAAGAGATAATTACTGGTTTCAGAGCTGTATTTGCTGACAGATCAAACTATCAGCTGAATCTCAGACAAAGAGGCTCTGCATTGTTCAGGTAGAAGTGCAGATAGTACAATATTAGCAGCTTCCAAGTAGATAACATGGACCATATCAATCTTAACCTCTAACTTTTCAAACAGACACTGTGAAACTGATCTAAGAGTAAAAGATGTTTCTACTCGCTGTTGAATCTGAAGTTGGATGAGGGATCGGGCAAAGATGGAGACGAGGGCCCAGAACTGGATACGGTACTGGGAGGGCTGCTGGTGTCTGCACACAAACACACACACAGTTAAAGATCCTTGTCTTTCATATTTTTTATTTATTTTTTTCCATTTGTAGTTGTTGCTTTGACCAAAAAATCCTTTAAATGTAATAATGTCATAATCATTAATTTAATCAAATGTACTTTAAATGACATGTTATCTTATTTGAGTTGAAAACAAAAAGATCAAAAGTTTAGAATCAGTAAGATTTTGCTTATATGTGACCCTGGAGCACAAAACCAGTCTTAAGTGTCGATTTTTTGAAACTGAGATTTATACACCACCTGAAAGCTGAAAAAAATAAACTTTCCATTGATGTATGGTCTATTAGGTTTGGACAATATTTGGCCAAGATAAAACTATTTGAAAATCTGGAATCTGAGGGTGAAAAAAAACAAAAAAAAAAACGAAATACTGAGAAAATCGCCTTTAAATTTGTCCAAGCCATGGATATTACTAATCAAAAAGTAAGTTTTGTTATATTTATGGTAAGAAATTTGCTAAATATCTTCATGGAACATGATCTTTATTTATTATCCTAATGATTTTTGGCATAAAAGAAAAAAATCGGAAATTATAATGCATACAATGTTTTTTGGCTATTGCTAAAATATACAATATTATTATTATTATTGGGATGGCAAATCTGAACATTCAGCATCAGTACTGCAGTTTTCAGTGTCACATGATCCTTCAGAAATCATTCCGATCTCATTTTGTGCTAAAGAAACATTTATTATTATCAATCTTGGAAAACATTCAAACATTCAGTCCTGGAAACATTTATATATTATTATATAATCTTTTATATATTCATTTACAGTAATCATCCTGTAACCTAACACAACAACCTTGGCTCAAACAATGGCGTGATTTTGGGGTGGGGCTTCAGTATCTGAATAACCAATAGCAATTCCAATTGGTACCGCTTGTGTCACAGTAATCAATCACAGCACTCAAAATTAATTTTAAAAAACATAATAGAAAGTCAATTAAACTAGAGCCTCTTGGCAGATTCTTAGTATTGGTTCCATAAATCATCTTTTCACATGACCACATATATATAACTGATATCCTGCTCTATTGTCCTTCGTAAACAGCCTCATGGAACTAATGTTACATAACCAAAAACAGAACAATTACACTATTAATCTGAAAGATACTTTTGTCTTCCAGCATGTACCTAGCCCCACTTTTACAAACAACAATATTATAGTAAATGGCTAACAAAGAGGCAGACAACGCAGTGACTAACGCAACCTAGATTTTTACTGAAAGCTGCCCCTAAAGCCACAGACTGCACATAAATCACTAAACTCTCAGGGGAAACTGCGGCATTAAAAGACAACAGTAATCATCTAAATGGAAGAGCTAAAAACTAGAATAAACCTGACGACTAAATTTTGCACCAAATGGAGGTTTCATGTCTCGTCCAGTAAGAGTGCCCATTTAAATTGCCCTCAAAAGGGCCTTAACCTTAATGAAAAACAGGGACTATGACAGTTATAAGATGACAATAACATGCCAAACATTTGTCCAACACTTTACTAGGAACACCTTTTCATCCTGTTCATTAATACAAATATGTAATCAGCCAATCTCATGGCAGCAACTCAATGAATTTAGGCATCCAGATATGATAAAGATGATCTGCTCATATGGCCTCCAGAGTCACCAGATTCCAATCCAAGAGAGCATGTTTGGGATACAGTGGAGACTCGGGATTGCAGGCGACAAATCTGGAGCAAATGCATGAAAATCTCACTGGAATGTATGCCATGGAGAATTGAAGCAGTTCTGTAGGCAACAGAAGGTCCGAGCAATGTGCATCTAATAAAGTGGGTGTCTATTAAGTTAAAGTGAAGTATACTCACACCAGAGAGACTGTGGAGCTGGTTGGTTCTGGACTGGAGTTGACATTGGGGTCTCCTGATTATCAACATCTATGGATGGCTGGGAGTGTGACTCAAACATGGCAGACAGGGCTAAAGAGAAAAGAAAAGAACATACACTCAAATACACTAAAAATTAAGGTTCCAAATGGGTGTTTTGACAGTCTTGGTTTCCAAAACAATCTCTTGGTTTAAAACCATTTTTAGTGTCAAGAACATCTTCAAAATCTAACTTTAAAAATAAAATACACAAAAAACAAAAATAAAACCTTTTGTGGAATGGAAAGGTTTTATGGATGTTAACGGTTCTTCATTGGATCATTAATGTCAATAAAGAATCTAAACACTAAGGGCTATTTTAAATGTCATTTAAGCAGTTTACAGCTATACACCGATGTTTGGTTTCAGTTCAGTGTAAATACATTTTCACTTTAATGCCAGTGTGATCAACATCCTCATGTAAAAAAGAGATCATGATAATCAAGTGTAACAATGAATGTCAAAGTATTCATCCACTTACATTTGAGCCTCTTGAATTGTGTCTCGCTCCCGTTTTTACACAACGTGGTGAGGAACTCGTCCACCTGCTTGAGGGACAGCGAATTGTGCAGTGTCTCCAGTGGATAGATGGAGGGCACCAAGGAGCAACCTTCAAACCCTGCACCAACACATGGTCCAAAAACACAAACTCGTTCAGTGGCAGCCATCATTACAGATATCCCATGAGCACACTTTGAGCTCTTGTATGTAGTATGAAGCCAACCTCTTGTGGCCTATAGGCACTCTATTGCCAAACAAACAGCATTTCGCCAATGGTTCCAGAAAACCTCAAAGATGCAACTGGAATCGCAATGTTCCCTGTTCCCTATTAACAATTAATATGGTGAAATCGAACAAGTTCTAGAATTTCTGTCCACTAACAAAGTGCTTTGCATCTCATTTGCAAGACATTATCATCAGTTTAATGCAGAGAAAATTTGGACGGACTGCTGCAGCAGACTAATAAACCAATTTGAAGCTTTACATGTTTAACTAACCAATAAAAAGATTAGAGAAACTGTCATAAAAAAAAAAAACAAGTGCAATGCTGGAGAAATGCACTTTAATGAGCCCAGTACATTGAAAGTGTATTTAATTATGTCTTTGTTAGCTAATGTGTTGAGGTTAGCGGTAATGGAACTTGATGATGATAGAGAAAATCTGTAAATGGAAGTGATATACTTTCGCAGTTTAATAATGACAAAAAATAACATAGTTATACAGAAGCAGTTTAATTCAGCACTTTATAATATATGAAAGATTTGCATATTTTTAAAAAAAGCTTTCTTTCTTAATCTCATAAGCTGGGTGCACTGTAGTTCTTTACAATAGTTGGTAATCAGATTGCACTGTGCGGCTTTGTGTAACTTGAGAACTTTTGCAAGCAGGTCATTCAGTTAGTGAGTTCAAGATCTGAACGAATCCATCTTGATTTATGAAAAATAATTTTGAGTTTCAAAAGAGCAATAACAATGTACAGTTTAGATGATGTTATTCATTTGACTTTACTGAAATCAAGTGTGCCAGGATGCTTTGTTTAGTAACCAAATCTAGTCATGCAGTTTGTACACACCATATGGTATGCAATAAACACACACAGTAAAAGCACAATTAAAATATAGAATCTTTGAATGATTTATGGGCTCAAGCTAGGTTTGATGCATAATCCTGTTCCTTACATGGGCTACAAAAATATTTGTATATACTCTATTATATCCAGAATTCTTCACATTCACTTAATTGATTTGATCGTTAAATTGATTTTACCATGGTAAAGAAGGTATAAGGGCACAAAGCATGAGAACACTCAATAATGGCGGTAAAATAAATGTATCTACAGGCCTCTTGTGGATCATCTTTCAGTCCTGGAAAATGGTAACATTTCATCAATTAAGTTACTCTAAATAACATGTAAATAGCTGCAAGAGTATTATACTTACTCTATGTAGACGTCAACATAAGCAAGTAATCTTCACATTCACCAAGCCATATGTACAGGCATGCGATAAGAAAAGAGGATCAGAGGTTATGAGATGTTATATAGCAGAACGAAATGAGTGGTGAAAAGCAAGAAGTCAGATAAAAGAGCAGAGCAGATAACTGTAACACTTTGGCGTAAGCTGATGCATCACACACTTTGCACGTGTACATCAAAAATGAGGTCATTAGACATGAAGCAGGGGAAGGACTGGGCAAGTGACAAGAGTGCTGACCAGAGAGGCATTCTGGGGGTTTCTGGCCAGCACGGAGCAGGCGGAGGTGGTAGGAGCAGCGGTGTAGGTGGTGGAGCCCAGCTAACAGCTTTACCACCTGATGCTCATTTAAGAGTGCTACAGAGGGGAGAGAGAATGATGGATGCAAGAGGTGATGGTTAGCAACAGAGAGGGATAACAAATGTCCAGGGACAGCAATAACGGGAAGACAGGAAAAGATGGAAAGGAAAGAGTAATGACAGTTTTTAGTACTACTCATTTCTTATTTGTTATTTTTAAGAAAAACAAATAACTTAATAAAGATACTTAATAAAGGCACAGCAATTCTGGGAAGGTAGAGGAGAAGAAAGGCAAGTAAACAGAAGTAAAGAGTAGAGTGATTTTGAGAGTAAAGCATTATTAATTCTTCAGAAAGAAAGAAACTAGTCATTAAAAAAAAACAGGAATTTTGGGAAGATGGAGAGTAGAAAGAAAGTACCATTTATTTCACATTTTTGATAATTTTATGAATAAAAACGTTTCAATTTAATAAAATCATAAACTGTGTCATTTTTGTTTTGTTTATTAACTACAGTTAATTATTGAGTCAGATTCATAAGCAGAATTATTCAAATCCACGGAGTAACAGGAGGAAAATACTGAGTAACAGGAGGAGGAGGAGGAGAGTAGGAGGACAGGAGGGAGAGGGATGAGGTAAGCAGAGATGTGGCAGAGATGGAGGAGGGATGGTGTGGGCCGTAGGGAAGCCAAGGCTTCGGGGAATCGGGAGGGAAATAAACACTGCAGGTTGAGGGGGAACAAAGGGATGACAGAGATGGAGAAGGAGGAGGAGGACTGCAGCACACAGCAATGAGGATCCACTGCCTCAACCCCTGCTGGGATGTTTCTGCCAGTGGCTCAGCAACATACAATTAATGAGCTGAAATTAATGTTTTTGGTTTTGTCAGGACCTACAACTATTTTCAGAGGCAACTAGGGTGCAATTAGAGTCCCTGTAAGAAGCTAACTCTCCGAACAGAGCCTAAAGATTGAGCAAAGCTCTTTGCATTATCAACTCACGTTCAAATTATGCTGTGGTATTTGTATTTGAATGAAACATTCGAATAGTGCATGCAAACACTCCTGAAGTTTCATAACATAGTGAGTCATTCAAACAAAGTCAGCTGTAACAAGCAGCAATAATCTTGCACTGAAGCATTTTTTATGCACTTCTGTGACATGCAACTAATATTTAAAGAGCATATATACAATAGTCCATAATACACAATATTATCTAACCAATATACCTTAATGTATATACCTTAAGGTATATCCATTTCAGACTGAAAAAGCAGCCCAAATAAATAACAATAATGAAAATTAATAATATAAATAATCTGCAATTAAAACAGATGTTTTTAGCTTGAAAAAGCAGCTCATTTAAATATCAATTATAATAATTAAACAAACATTGATTAATATTTAATAACATCATGTAGATTAATAGTGCAAAATACTACTGTCAATAAAAAAACTAATAATAATTATATAAAAGTATTTAAAAGTCATAATTAATAATAAATAAAATAACTAAGGTCAATAATTGCAAAAACAATGACTTTATTTTTTTTTTTTAAACAGCAGGATGCATCGGTTTTCTGGGTTTACTAACTTGATTTTAATGACTTGATTAACTTGGTCTAAACAGTATGTTTTTTCCTCATAATCTGCAGCTTAAATGAGTCAGTCCAACATTTTTCTCACTTTAAATCAGATCATGTATTAGAGCCTGCAATTCTACTACAAACGATCGCAATGTAAAACCTTTTTTTTGCGTGCTGAATGATAGCACGTAAATCTTCCTCGGTCTTGACAGATATCCTTAAAGGCTGGAAAGATGACTGACACGTGTTGATAGGAAACACATGGTTAGCCTGTCTGAAGGGTTTTTAGACTCGTGGCAAAAATGAGTTTCCCTCAAGCTGTGTTAAAGTGTCAAATGAAATAAGCAGAGTTAGATCATTTCAACTCTTTCCTAGGCTGTACTGTGTGAAGAAAAACACTTCAACCTCTTCAAAACCCGTCTGAGCTCAAATCCCTACAGAGACGCCCACATTCGACAAAGCCTTGTGCTAAACATCTGCATCATTTTAAAAGGGTTCAGTCCCCCAGCAACAGACTTGCTTCATGAGGAAAACTTGTGAATGTGACTATAATGATCATCTTAAATGTCTCACAAAATTTAAGACCAAAAACAAAGTCAAACTTGGTAAATACGAATTGAAGCTTTGAAACTTCTACTTAAGATGTATTGAAACAATCAATAAGATCATGCATACATGAACAAGTTTGTTCAAATAAAAATGCACATCATTTTCATACATTTGATTTAAATCAAGATCATGATTCAGGTAAAACAGATGTTAACCCTCACCCCATTAGCATCTATGACCATCATGCAAAGTGTGAAGTCTATCCATTATCCCCACTGGCAAAAGTGCTTTAATATATTACAATGAGGGAACTATAAACACTGCAGAAATGCTTTAAAAAAATTTTTTAGCAAAATATTTAGATGTGTTTTTCCATTATTAGTAGTTTTAAAATGGTCTATATATAGTTTTTATTTTATATAGTGTATATATTTTGTTATTATTTATTGTAGTATATAAAAACTAAAATAAAATAAATAGAAAAGTAAAATGTTGCCATGGATGAAATCATTTTTTATCCTTTTAATTCTAGTAATAAATTAATAAATAAATACAAATATATTCTCTGAAAAGTCTTAATATCATAAAGATTTTCTTCATCAAATAAATGTCTGTATAATTATTAATTATTTAATATTAAGACTATGATTTATTTTGCAATGAAGACGTCGTTTAAAGTAATGCATATGCCATGTGATCATTAATGCAGTAATGGTGGTGAAAGGGTTAATCATTTCTGGTCAAGTGGATCAACATGAAAGGTGTTCACACATTTTTCCACACAAACAGCAATATATCCAGAGTGATATATTCGGTACACAACCCATGCATCTAGCCAATCAGAAGGAGAAATGAATTAAGATGGGTGTGTCTTGTGAATCTAAATGAAAAAGGTGAAGAAAAGCCTCCCTGATTCATGAAATAAATTCAACAAAAATCACAAACTGAGCTAAATTACGAAGACTAGAGGCAGCAGAGGGCATGCAGGAGAGTGTCAACAAAAAAACACGCAATCAAGAACTCCAAACATACCATTAGTCGGATGCCTGGCATACGACACAGAAAATCTCTTTACTGCCGGCATAGAGAGCAGCTCTGAGGAGATAAAAGAAGCATTCAGCATTACTCGTGTCACTGCGGCCCTCGTGACCTTTCACTTTTACTCAAAAACACCAGCAGTTTTAATCCTCCCACCATCATGCAGTCTTTCCGTCCCTGGTTAAAGCATCTATAATAAGCAGGTAAAAGTAACAGTGGACCAGCCCTTGAATGTGGAGATAAGAGTACCAAAAAAACAACAGATGTCACAACAAACTACCCAGAATTCTCTGTGGATGCAGCATGACATGGCAGTATTTTGGGTGCTATTTCAAATGTGTTACGCAAGGTAATCCTCTATATCTAAGAGACACAGCAACACCCTGTGGACAAAACTATTAATGCTGCTAAGAGAGAGAGAGGGGTGAACATTCATTTCGATTAGTATTATTAATAATAATAATAAATATAATAAAACAAGAATAGCTAATTCACTTCAAATAATAATTTCAAATAATGTATTTAATCCTGATGGGGACAGAGAAAACGCATTTGTTTGCACATATGAAATTGGAGTGCAATTTCTAATAAATGCTTTGCAAATAACCCTAATATCAGTCAGAGATTGTGGTAAAAGCAATCATTTGTGTTGCTATGGATATTATAAATCACAAACACATCTTCAGAATTGCCGTAGGACACTAAATTGTTTCTCTTTTGCATAAAATAGCTTGCAAATTTGTGCAATTTAGCACATCATGAAATGTGTTTACATGCACATGCTGCATGCAAATAAGCCACTTAGCAAAGGTGACAAACGATTAGTTATAGCATTATTTGGTAACTGTGGAAACCTTATTTTCCTATGAGAGACACTGATAAACAGCTGGACACAAATAGTTTAGGAACAGCTCCTGCTGTCTGTAATGGCTTTTTTGGGATGAAAACAAGACTATAATTTCAAGAATGTTGAAAACAGCCACTGGGATGGAAGTAAGAAAACTGAATGCTACTCAACATTATTTGTTGCACTGAATAATGTAAAATGGGAATATCTAGACATTATTCAGAAGAAATGTTCGCTGGGACGTTTGTGATCATTTGAATCTTCAGGTACATTATGACCCTGTGTGTGTGTGTGTGTGTTTGGGACATACCGGTTTGAGAAGACCGATTCCTGAGCGAGCAGGGCTTTTTGCGGGGAACTCGTGCTAGGTCTCTCAGGTTGGGGAAGGAGGCACTGAAGAGGCCCGCACACTGGGCGCCTGCGTGTGGGAGGGGAGGGAGAGCGTGGTGGGGCGGGGGCAGGGGGGAGGGGAAGGGGGGAGGGTTAGTATTGGTTAGTTTTCACAAGTGAACATGCAGCTCCTCATCTGAAGAAGTCAAAAATTAAACGATCTGTTCTAAAACATTTCTGAATTAAAATGTCAAGTTTATATATATATATATATATATATATATATATATATATATATATATATATATATATATATATATATATATATATATTAGGGCATAAAGTAAAAAATACCAGGGTACTATGACTGTCAAAAATGACATTGACATTTTTGAAAAGAATATGTAGTTTAAAGGGATACTGCATTCCAAAATTTAAATTTTGTGATTAATCACTTACCTCCATGTCATTCCAAAACTGTAAAAGCTTAATTTGTCTTCGGAACACAATTTAACATATTTTGGATGAAAACCGGGAGGCTTGTGACGGTCCCATAGACTGGCAAGTAAAATAGTCCATCTGCCATCGGTGGTTCAACCATAACATTATGAAGAGACGAAAATACTTTTTGTATGCAAAGAAAACAAAAATAACAACTTTATTCAACAATTCATCTCCTCTGGCTCTCCGCATCACCGTAGCGCCATTTCGGAAAATATGAGCTGAATGCAAACTGTGTACGCACTTCAGCCACGACACAAGGATACATTTACGTGTATTTACGCTTTGATTTGAACAAAAAACAGCGCATCAGCACAGCACAGCTGAGGCAGAAAAGTGTAGTTATTATTTTTGTTTTCTTTGCATACAAAAAGTATTGTCGTTGCTTTATAATGTTAAGGTTGAACCACTGATGGCAGATGGACTATTCTGACGACGTCTTTCATACTTTTCTGGACCTTGACAGTGTAATTTACTTGGCAGTCTATGGGACAGTCAAAAGCCTTCCGGTTTTCATCCAAAATATCTTAAATTGTGTTCTGAAGAAGAGCAAAGCTTTTATGGGTTTGGAGTGACATGGGGGTAAGTGATTGATGACAAATATTCATTTTGGGGTGGAGTAACCCTTTAACGTAATCTTTAATATATATTATTTAGAAAAATAAAAGTAAAAAAATATTGTTTTAAATTAAGTACTTCAACTGTTTGTTGAAAATTATATAAAAGTTTTACAGAACCATATAAACCAAAAAAAAAAAATGAAGATAACAATTGAACAAGCATTTTAAAATAGATTTTAAAAAGATTTTGTCTTCCATTTTTAACATTCATTTTTGGCTGAACTATTCCTTTAAGCTCAATTCCAGGCCTATAGAGAATTTTTTTTAATAGAAAACCCAGTTAAACCGCTGGTCTTTGGTTGGGAACAAAAATATATTGCCAGTGCAGGAGGGTGAAACTCTAACGAATTTAATTTAAGGCTCTAACTGCAACCAGCAGAGGGTAGTACTATAAAAAAACCAGCACTCAAATGAAAGACATGCCATATACAACATGCACTTAGTTAAAAAATAGTGATCTGCAAATCATGCTTTAAAGGTTTAGTGAGGTGCAAACGTTAGCCCCAATCTCTAATCATTATGCAACGCCGGGCCTAACAAAAACTGCGCATTGTCGCCCTGTAAATGTTCTTTGGAGACAGAAATAGTATAGACAAGAATAGCAGAGAAGGCACTGCCAGCAGCCATATTTTGAGCACTACTGGCAGCATGGACGCATTTCCGATGCACATGATTTAAATGAACTTGAGAAGGGTCCTTGAACTGTCATTGGCGCTAAACAGAAACAAGTGCGTTTAATGGTCAACCGGGATTGGTCACTAAAGAGGTTTTTCCGAAGAGATGTGGTGCATGAGAACAACACAAGTGAAATGTAACTCCCACCTAGCCCGCTGGGTTTGATCTCGGGTGACTGACGAGAAGTCGATGGGAAGATGCGATACGCCAGCCCTCGAGAAGAAGTGTTACTCTCTGAAAGAGCCTGCAAAGAGAGGAAAACAGAAAAAATATAATTATACCAACACAAAACAGCATTGCTAATCATTTTACCACAACATTCCTTCTTTCTAAATAAATTCCGCTTGTTATTCAGTTTTTAAATTACACCCCTGTATGATGACCCCTGTGAAGGAATATAAATGTTATTTATATATTTTTAAATGTAAACAACTGTTCAAAGATTCAAAGACGATCCTTCAGAAATCATAATATAATGATCTGGTGCTGAAAAAAAAAAAAATTGTGCTGCTTAATGTTTTTGTTGTAACCATGATACATTTTTTCAGGATTATTTAAGTTGAAAGGCAAAAATAATCGTTTTTCTTTAAAACATAATTTTTTGTAACATTATAATTGTCTTTACTGTCACTTTTGATCAGTTCAAGGAACTCTTGCTCAATAAAAGTATTAATTTAAAAATATATATATTACAGAGCGCAAACATTTGAAATCGTTGTACTATGTGAGAAAATATTACTGTATGATTTATGATCAATATTTTTGTAAATAAATATAGCACTGTAATTGTTTTATTTATTCATTTTATACGGTCATTAACATAACCTATTAAAATATCATCCAAAACATTTTTAGCAATATCTTAATTTGGTGGTGGCACTTTTTCTTAAACCTTAATGTAGAATGCAACATAAAGGGTTATTAAAGGGTATAATGAGTTATAATTATTCATAATGTACATTGTAATACACAATATCTTGTCGTAAATTATTATAATGAAATTTTAAATGCATTATGTAACAATGTAATGGCTCTAGGTAAAGTGTTACCCTTAATTTCACATGTTTATTTTCACAAAATGTCACTTATGGATTAGACTATATTATCCTCACGAAACTCTCTTGTGCCATTAACCTTGCACTATTATCACCACACAGTTGGCAGTTAAATTAATTGAATTTCAAGTAAATGTTTGTGTCCATTTTTGGATTATGGCAGCCGCCTATTAGAAGAGGCTATAATACAGTACTGTACCTCCATAGATCCAGCCTTTCGGCCTCGTATGAGTGGTGACTTCCTCTGAATGCTGATTGGCTCAGTCAGTGCAGCTCTGTCAGGCTCGTCTTGAGAAAGGTCTTCAAGACTGCCTGGGTCTGTCTGCATCTCGTGGTTCTGTTACATGTGAAATGGAAGTGTTGGAAGTGGACCAGCATGTATATATGTATAATCCATGGGGCAAGTAAAACACAGACCTCGGAGGAGGCAGGCCGGAAGCCAAAACCCATCGGTGCATTCTCCTCATCCTTGCACCCCTTCACTCCAGGGCTAAAGTGCAACTCCACATGGAAACGTTCCTCTGAAGAGGGGTCCTACAGACAGATATCAGCATATGAACGAAGCATAGAAATTGAGTACAAATTGCTGATGCCACATCTTGTACCTTGTTATTGTCCTCATACAGCATAATAACAATCTGTGTCATATAGTTGAGTTCGGTTACAGCGCTGAGGTAGTCCATAGCCTGCTTCCACTGGTCATCTTTTAGCTCCTAAACAAACACAGATATGATAGAGAAAATAGTAACCTGCATTTAGCATGATGCGGGGCATCATGTGCATGCTTGATGTTTGTTGACTCACGTCTAACAGGCCTCCGTAGCGAAAGATGTTAAGCAGGGAGTGGACGTGGCTCTCGCTGGTGAAATACAGCCGGGTTCGAACATGTCGACCCGGAGACATCACGCCCCGCGAGTACCTGAACCACCAGGAGGAATGAAACACATAACCTGATCACTCACAGGTTCTGAGACTGCAGAGCTTCTACAACAGTGTAGCTGAAGAACATACTGCATGGTTTTGAAGGAGAAGTGGGAACTTGTCATTTAGTTATAATACAATATATAATTAATATAATTTTTATTTGAATTTTTTTAATGTTAATTTTGTTTTGCTATTTTACATAGTATTGTCAACAAAGAAATGAGTGTTAAAAATGTTCATTTAAAAAATCTGTATGGATTTTAGTTTAAATATCAAAACTTTTTAAAATAAACATTAAACAAATTAATATCTGCTTTGAAGAAACTTTTGGCCTGGTTTGCTAAATTGTGGTTTGCTATTATTTGAAAAAAAAAAAAAATGCTGACAAAAATGCTATTCTATTTTAGTGCAGGAGTAACATTTACTACATTTAATACATTTCAACAGATTGCATTTACAATTATTTAAAAAATATGGCATGATAAAACATTTTCATAAAAAAACAAACAAACAAAAAAAAACAATGACTATAAAAAAAACTTAATATCAATAACAACAATATTGAAAATAAATAAATAAATTAATAAATAAATAATTATATATCTTTCAAAATGGTCACGTTTGGATTGCTGAAGTGTGAATATGTTTTTACATATATATTACTGCCAACAAAAAAAAAAAATGTTATTTTTTATTGACAAAAACTGTTCACCATTTTAGTGCAAGTAAAATGGATATAAGTTAATAAATCTGAAATGAAAAAGCTTTTCATCAAAGCATTAACTATGGCCAATAAATAAATACATAAATAAAGGTAAAAGTTAAGTGCGAGGGGCTGTGAGTAAAATAACCACACAAAAAAAACATGAATGCTGAAGTGGAATGTACTAATAGTAATTTAAAGCCCTTTGCAGGATGTACAGTATAGACTTCACTCGGTCAAAGAGTCAGGCACTGTACCCCAGTACAGAGACTCACAGTGGATGCAGCTTGTTGACGGCCTCGTCCTCATGGGTTCTCTGAAGATCCAGCTGAATCTTCTTGACCAGAGGCAGGCAGTAGGCACTGGCAATATCCAGCTTCTCTGCTTTAGTGATTCCATACTCCTGAAAGAGAGCGTGTATGCAGCTAACACCAAGGTGAACGAGAACACATGAACACTATTCGCCGCATTTAACTATTCCTCTACCTGTGGGATAATGATGTCTGCAAGTGCTCTGGACAGACGGAAAAGCTCCAGCGTGTCCTCCAGCCCCAGAGAAGAATTGTGTTGGGTGTCGTATTTCACACAGTCATAGATATCTGGGATCTTACTGATGTCATAGCGGCCGTTTTTCATGCGGAAGTCACGCTCCAGTTTGGACCAGCGCTGCAGCATGAGCTCCAGAGTCTCACTGTGGTATAGCTGCAGATCTGTGAAAATTAAAAAATAGATATTTATATATATAAAAATATACATGTAGTATATATATATATATATTTTTCCCCTTCTAAGAAGCCATAGAGAGGGCAAACCTGCAGATTTGGGGTCTTCCAGCCTTTTACAGATCTGCCAAGTAAGGCTTTTAATGAGTGTGTGAACTCGATCACAAGTACTGACTGGATTGAAGATCACCCCCATAGAGTTCACCAGAGATGGGCTGCCTGTTGGAGCCAACTTAAAGAGACAGGACAAATTTAAGACTAGGTTTAGTTAGACTAAGATTATGAGCCTTTTATAAATAAGCAGTTAACCCGCTTCAACCTTGCTGTAGTCCTCCTCACTGAAGTCTTTGTTCTTCTGCATGATCTCATGTAATCGAGCTTTGACTCTCTGCTGGCAGTCAGTGAGAGAGTCGCTGTCGCTGTCCAGCAGTCCGTTCATGTTGGCACTCTTCACCATCTGAACGAGGATTGGAGTCAGCTCTCCTTCCAGTGCTAACAGACCCTGAATACAGCCACAAGTAATATTTCAATGTAAATTAATTTGTGAAATAATCAGTTGGGGGGTGGATTTAAAACTGGATATAATAGATATGATTTTGAATAAAACAATTTAATGCAAGATCCACCAAATAGAAAGATAATTTACAAATAATAACCATTTTCTTTTTAGTAAAAACAGTATTAAAAATATATATTTTTTAAAACAAGCAATGCAAACAATAGAAAAATAAATAAATAAAAAAAGCTAAATTCTGAGCGCCGCTCTTAACCTGCTGTGGTTTATATCAATCCCATCACAGAGCATTATATAATACCAACATACCCAGCAGACAAAACCCAACAAACCTTTGCAAAAGCTGCTGCAGTCATCTGAACACGACCCTCATCTGATGCGTAAATTTTGAGGTCATGGCGGTAAGTGCTGTGTAAACGGAGAAGGCCACAACCAGGGAAGCCGGCATAGTCGCCTGCAAAAGCACAGAGAAACAGTCTTTGAAATAACGGCAATTACAAGAACAGAGCTCCAGATGCATGTGCATATCCTGGAGCCAAAGGAAGGAATGAGTTTACACACACATTCACATTACATAACCACCATTTATAAACCTACATAACATGCTGTACAACCAACAGGCTGAATATATTTCCACAAAAATAAAAAAAATAATCCATGCATTTCAATGCATCCACACTGTTGAAAGCATCCGGCAATGTGGGTTTAGGTGCTTATCAAATGAGTGTTGCATTGCACTACTGAGTAGCAAACAGAACTCTGATTTAGGATTTCAGAATGGCCATTTGAGTGAACAGATGAGTCCCTAAAACAAACCGCCATTCACACAGGCTGCATCCCCCTCCGTTCTTTTTGTCCATGTAAGCAAGTGTCAAATGGAGATATTTAGCCATTACGACGCAAATTTATAAGAAAGTTTGTTTGTTTTTTACAATTTTGAGATGTACAATGTGCTTCATGAAGCTGGTTCTGAATGCAAGAACATGTCCTGTAGCAATTTATGAGATGAAAAATCTATGGTAATTATTACATATTAAATCATAATCTCAAAGTTTACTTTTTAATGTCTTAAGATTTTTAACTCAATTTTGACTGTCATAATTATGCTTATATGTAATAATTAGATTTTTGCATCCCATAAATGACTTTTTTTATGCCAAAAGCATTTTTTTCTTACGTGGTGTTAATACTAGCAGTCCTTCATAAAAAAAAGTTCAAAAATCTGGATGACATTGTCTTATTCCACCTGTTTAGACAAGATATTGGACTGACATGTCTTAAAATTGACGTCACAGATTCTGAAAATAATGGCACAGTAGTTTATAAAGTAGTAGTAATAAAAGTTTTTAAAGAAATCTCCAAATAAAGAAATTGTAAACTCTAGAATTTCAAACTCTCTACACCGAAAGTAAAAATAACTACTTTTATTTCAGTATGTCAAAGCATGACCAACGTCCATATCATCTTCCACACAAAACCGTGGCAAAAGCGAAGCATGGAATGTTTTTGTTGCGTCCTCCAGTTTGGATTAGTTTAATGAGATGGATGTTAAGCAATTAAATTGATGAATGGGGCAGATGATGCATTAACCCAATATCAAGACCACGCACAAATCCAAAATCTCTTCTTACCACAGTCAATAGGGGACTCACAGCCGAGGGACCTGCAGCTGTCTAGTTAACAATTCAGGGTAAAAGAACACTACATTAACCAGCATTGCAATATGCTGCTGACTCAGTCTGATAAGAGAAAATGGTTTGGTCTTTGGAAGTCTGTGAACTCCGAAATGTAATGAGTTACACTCAATTACGGTAGTTGCAGCATGCAAATATGGACTCAAAGGTCTGGGGGGAAGTGATGGAAAAGAATCCACAGCATGACTAAGAAGTTTCTGTGCTGGCGTATTGAAAGTTAAAGGTGCTACTTGAGGAATAAGTATTCACGCCTCCCCGAGTCCTGCCTCTACATGCTTTTGTATGCCAAGCCCATTGAACAAGCAGGTGGAACTGGTTTCCTGCCCAAAGCTATGAGCTTTGAAAAACTGCATCATTGCCCCACTACCTAAAAACAGACACAATATCTTGTCAAAGCATCCAATTCATCAAGATCTCATGCAAAGGGAGCAAAACAACTGTTCCTGTAAACAGCTTAGGCTGGATTCACGGAAATTTTCTTGAGGCAAAAATTAAAGGAAGAACAAGCATGATTTGTTGGAATTCTTAAAATGTAAAATTTTATATATCTTCAATATTTTATACTATTTGTATAATTTTAAGTATACATATTTTTTTATTTAGACCTCAGACAATTCTGACTATAAGAGGATATTTTAATGCATTTTTATAGTTAGAGTTATAGTCAGAATTGCAAGATATATACTCGCAAATCTGACCTTTTTCCCAGAATTGTGTCATATAAACTCAGAATTGTGAGTTATAAAGTCAGAATACCAAGTTTAAAACTTTTTTGTGAATACAAGTCTGTATCTCACAATCCTGAGTTTATATCTCAAAATCCTGACTTGTGAAAAATGAAAATTTAAAAGTGAAAAAGTGACATGACATGTGGCCAAGTATGGTGACCCATACCCGGAATTAGTGCTCTGCATTTATCCCATCCAAAGTGCACACACACAGCAGTGAACACACACACACCGTGACTTCCCCCCATAAATTTGATGTTTACCTGCTTACCCCCAGGGCATCCAAGACTTTGTTTCTTCATAGAACACAAACCAAGATTTTTACCTCAAATCATTGCAGTCTATCAGTCTTATAATTTAAGTGGATGATCACAGCTAAAACATACAATAAAATAAAAAAATAAAAAAACTAACTAAACCAAATTAAACCCTACGGCTCATGGCAATACACTGATGTGTTAAGACAAAATTATCAGTCTGTGCAAGAAACTGAACAGTATTTATATAGATATAAATTTATTTATATTTATATATTTGAGCTAAAAATCTTGGTTTGTGTTCTGCTGAAGAAACAAAGTCACCTACATCTTGGATGCCCTGGGGGTAAGCAGGTACACATCAAATTTTCATTTTGGGGTGAACTATCCCTTTAACTCACAATTGCGTCATTAAATGAAAAAAATTGAAAAGTCAGAATTGTGAGTTTATCTCGCAACTCTAACTTCATTTCTCACAACTGCGAGTTTATATCATGCAACTCTGAGGAAAAAAATCAGAACTGCAGGATATAAACTTGCAATTCTGATTTCGTTTCTCAGAACTGCAAGATAAAAAGTCGGAATAACCTTTTTTATTCAGTGGCTGAAACAGGCGTTCATAGCTTTCTTACGGTTATGCACCAAATTATTTTCAAACTACTTTTTAGGGTCACTGTATTTCTAATCCATTTATTAGTACAGCTTTCAGGCTGGTGCAAGCATAGATCTCTACCTTGTCCTCCAGGGTACATGCAACGAAAGGCTCGTCCAAGCTCCTCAGCCTGAACTCTACCCGCTGGTGTCAGCTCACCGCCCCACTTCAGCACCAGCAGTAAAGATGGGCCCTCCTTCAGAGCGTCTGCCATAGACACAGAGAGGTCAAAAGTGATGCAACAGCTATTTTGAGTCAACATATATACATACTGTACACATACCTTCCTCTTCACTGGATGCTTTGGGCTGCCCATTTGGGAGGTAGGTCAGCTGCACCTTCCTGTTGATCCCTGAGAAATGGCCATACCTGAAAGACAATACACGGGTGGGGGACATAATCATACCACCCCCTCTTAATGAGCATTCTCCCACTGAATAACACAAAAAGCACACATCAGACATAGCACTGCACTCAAACCACTAGCAGGTGCTCTGTGGCCTCCATGTTTCTGGAAACATTTATCTGAGTGACCTTCCCAAGCTGGCAGGGGTTAATCTGTGCCATACCAGGACTGTCTCTACAGGAATGACAAGCTTTGGGAGGAATAAAACGTGTCATCTGCAACAGTGTCACGTTTTTAAGTTACACAATACAGCAGAGAATGGGGAATTTTGGAGAGTTGGTCTCTATAATTTACTGAAAAATGTTTTTAAATAATCTTTTATATAAAGCATATTTTCAAAATATGTTCAAAAGTTTGGGGTCAGCAAGACAATTTTTAAGAAATGAATACCTTAATTTGGAAAGGATGAATCAAACTGCCCAAAAGTGACAGTAAAGTCATTAGAAAGACATGAAAGACATGAAAATTCTGATTTGGCATGACAAGAATAAATAGCATTTTAAATATAATTTAAATAGAAAACCGATATTTTACATTGTAATAATCTCTCACAATATAACTGATTTTAGTGTATTTTTGATAAAGTATAAATCAACCTTGTTGAGCACTAGAGACTTTAAATAAATATTGGCATCTGGCACGCTTTTAGGTTACATAATACAGCGGAGAGAGGGAAATTCTGGAGATGTGGTCTCTACAATTTATCTCCACAATTTATTATACAATATTATGGCTTATAACCGACAATATATATATTTATTTATTTTTTATTTTCTTTACAAAACTGAATTTTAATTATTAGTCAATTATCGGTTATTAGCCATAATATCAAAATAATTATCGACTCATTAATGTTGGCCAGATTTGTAATATCAGTGTGTCCGTAGTTTCGAATATTTCTAATTTGATACAACTTGGTCTAAATCAGGTCTAAAGGTGGTTCTTTATCTCACTGGCCAGAAACGGACTCTGGAGTGGATTTGCTCTGCTGCATTATGTTTAATCAACCCAAAGCAAAGCACTTGCCCAAGCACCTGTTTCCTAGTTAATCCATGACCCCGAACAACCGATAAATGTGTTGATTAGGTGCTTTATTTGAGCTCGGTGAGGGGGTCTGGAGGACGTGAGGGATCGTGAGAGATTAGAAAACAAAATGGCATGCAGATGCCACACAGAATTGCAAAAGGGATTCATCTCCAAGGTATGGTCAATTTTGGAGCCCTCATTAAAGTGTCAGTAATTTGAACAAGATCTTGGGTTAATGAGGGTTATGATCCACTTTGCCTGCTTTCTAAAGAGACAGGGGATATGAGGGTGCGTACTGATTATCATTCAGGCTGGATTCCCTTTGAAGAGAATGGCCAAGACACAAAGAGGGACACAGAAAGAGGAGAAGAGAGACAAAAGGAATGAAGTTTAGAAACTCATCCATATGAGGACATCTAAGGAAGCAAATGAGTCAAGGTCACACTAAAGTCAGTTAAATACATTCAGCTGTTCATGAGATATCATGTTTCTTCTGAAATACGCATCCATGATGCTTAAGACTAGAAGATATGATAGCAATGTAAGTTTTCCTGTGTGTGTCATGTTAACAACAAAATCTAGTCTGATTAGGCTTGCCCTGATTCCCAAGAACTGATTTTAAACTCAAGACATAAAAACTCTACATTTAAAACCTAAATTTAACTGGTACAACTAGGGAGATGCAAAATATCGGTATAATATATTTATTAATACCAGCCGATATTAAAGATTTTTTTTTTTACATTTATCGGTAACGGTCTATATTGGACATTTCATTATCCATGCTCATTTCCACTGTTTTTACTTTTTGACCTTGGAACAAATAAAATTAATCCTTAAAAAAAGAATCTCAAAAAGAACATCTATTCGTATTGTACATTATAATGTTGTAATACCTTCTATTTTTAGTCAAATTAAATTTCAAAAAAGGACATAATTTTAATATTTGCAATTTATCAGGTATTGCCCATAAAATAAACAATTAATTATAAACTCTTCTGCACTGAGAAAACTAAAATATCGGTGCATATCTAGTTACAGTTAAATGCATTTACTGTATTTAGCAACCATTAACAGTGAAATATACATAAGTACATCAAACTCATTACTTGTATGTTTTTTAAGATTTGTATTTACTTAAAAATCATTAAAAAATTATTAAATTATTAAATTATAATTATTAAAAAAATAAAAATGAAAAAAATTGTTTTGGCCATTTTTGTCTTGTTTATGATAGGACACCGTGGAGATGAGAGATGGGGGCGGGATCGGGAAAGGTCCTCGAGCTGGGATTCGAACTCGAGAGGCCGTAGTACAACAATGCTGTATGTCGGTGCACTGCCCATGAGGATATCAGTGCGGACATAATATTATTATTTTATTTTTTTTAAGTAACATATAATTAATAATGTTCCAGTTATTCCATTGTGGCTAAACTCATAAAACTGTGTGTAAAAAATATTTAAGCATTTTTGCACATTCTGTGAGGGCCTACTAATATCTATAGTGAAGCTAATCAAAAATACAACATATGTTTGGAAATTATTATACTTTCAGAAAGACCTTGTGCCCGAAGATGTGAAAAGAGAACATGTATTAGAAATTATTGAGATGAGATGATGGTGTGTGTACAGTAGCTTTCCATAACCTCAGTGTTGGAAATGGAGGGTTTCGGAACTACTGAACTTTTGAACAGTTTACTTACATCTCCAGAACCGTCTTCAGTTGTTCTAGCTTGGATTTCTTCTCCTCAATCTCACAATCATTATGCAGGACCAGTTCTGCCAACAGCTGACGAGCAATATCCAGCACTTCCTGTAAAACATCAAATAAAGTGTTGTTCAGACTTTTATGATGATGTACAAATCACAACTGCACATTATTACAGAAAAGATCAAATAGGTCAAAGCTTAAGCCAACTGTCCACATGGTTAATTTTCACACAAAACCCAACAGCTGCATAACACGCCGATGAGTCTCAAGGCTGCAGCATTCCAGACATAACACTACATCGGTCTTAAAAAAAGACAGCTCAATTCTCTTTGACCTTTGACCCTGTGGCACAAATTCAAAGTAAATCACTAGGCTGGAGGCAAGCCTGTTATGAAACTGCAATATTATGTTAGGTCTTGCATCTACAGAGCAAGCAGCACTTGTCATAAAAATAAATCACTTGTACTTTAAAACAGACCAACCTGGAGCTGTTTTGGTTTCTTCAGCTTGAGTTTTCCAGACTTATAGCCACCGTACTTCTCAAACAACTCAAAAAACCTGAGAGAAATGGAATCAGACTTAACCAGCAGATAAAAGACTTCAATTATAGACAACTTTAACCCTGCCACGATGTGACAACCATTTTAAATGCAGAAGTGTGTCCTCATTCAGTTAACATTTAATTAATTATTTAAATTTACATTACAAAATATAAGCATTCAGATTAAAAGTGATAAAAATATGTAGCTGTAGTCTAAAAGCAGCCTGTTAGAATGTGTCACTTACAGGGCGTTCCTGACCTCCATCTTCATCTTCTGTTTGGGTGTACGGTCACCATGGCGAATTACAGCAATAACACAACGCAGCTCCATCCTACAGACAAGAGACGACATGTTCAAAAGCAACAACACACATAGTAAGCATTTAATTCTACCTCATGGATTTTAATAATCCATAATAAACAGCTTTGAGACAGAAATATATCCTTAGGACAAGAATGGTACACCCACATGGTCCCTGAGGTAGTCGGGACGATAGGGATGTCCTCTGCTTCCATGGGGATTGACCAGGGAATATGGAGCTGAGGAGCCAGCTCTCGCATCACCATGTTCCTGTGGGAAAGACATCAAATATGACCTAAAATATCTAGAAAATTACCTTATACAACAGGAACGAATACATCCGTGCTGAATAATGACACTATTGCCTTCTACAGAGCTGCTTTGCAGTTGAACTGAGTTCACTTGATAACTAGTGAACTTTGCAATACTCACCAGATTAAAGAACTGAACTGATTCAAAACTTGACTGAACTGAACTGGATAATGACACTATTGTCTTTTAAAAGCAGCTTTAGAACAGAAATTGTATTGGTTTCATAAATGAAGAACTTTGTAACATTAATGCTATTATTTCTTTGGTTTACTACTGCTAAGCTGATTTAAAATTAACTGAATCGCATAAAGAGCTATAGAAATAAAAAAAACTTGCTGTTTTGCTGGTCTTCACTGGCTCAAGCTGGTTTTAGCTCCAAGCCTGCCAAGTATTTAGTAGGTTTAGCTTGGTCAGGTAAAAAAAAAAGTGCCCAAAACCACTCTAAAACCAGTCAACCGATCAGCCTTAACAGCCTGGAAGACCAGTAAACCAGTTTAGATTGGTAACAGATTCGATTTTTTCAGTAAAGATGCGTTTTCAATTCAAAGTTTAGATCAAAGAGAATTCAAATAAAAAAATGTTTAGTGTTAGTTTAGTGTATGTGTTGAATTTTACAGAAATTGCAAAATTATTTGATATTATAATTAAAAAATAATAATAATAATAATGTGGCAATTTACACACTGAAATACCAAGTAAATTTCACAAATAATTACCAAGAAACAGCAAGTAACAGATTTAATGAAATCTACAGTATAAAGACCCTAAAATCTTAATTTTATTTACAAATATGGTGGAAAAAAATTAAAGTGTATGCAGTTATGTAGTTTTAATATGTAAAAATTGTGTAAAAATGGGATTTTCGATTTAGGGTTAGGGTTAGGGTTAGGACCACAGACAACAAGCACGGCCTCACCTACCCCAGGACTTTGGCACAATCATCATAGTACTTCATGGAGTTCTTTACAAAGCTGAAGCCATTAACGTCACAAACGAAAGAGTGACCATTTGCTCGGAGGAGGTCAAAACCACAGACTGTTTGCTGGTTTGGAAAGACATTATGAAACAACAACAAAAAAAAACTTTCATTATCATTCATAGCCTGAAGCTACGGTCAAAAAAACTTTGTTTTTTTGCGAGACTCACCTTGAATGCAAGACACACTTTTCTGGCCACAAGCTTCTCCATAGCGGTGAGCATCACAGGATAACGGATCTCCTTCCCCTCACTGTCTCGCTCCACTTTCCCATCCAGAGCAGGAGACTTACGGGCTTCGGCGTGAGCATAATCAGGTCCAACTGTGTAAACCTACAACATCCATCAGGAATAAATAAACGACCCAGCCACCACATACAGTAGAGTCTTGACATGAAATACAGGTTTACCTTAACATCAGTGCCATCTGTGGGCATGAACTCCTCATAGATGTATGATCCAGTCTTGCGAACAGTACTTTCAGGAGAATACACACTGCTCCGACTGCCGATCTACAGAAAGGATGATTTGAGCTCCACGCCAAACAAATGTAAAGTTATTAAAAGTTATCAGTACTGTACCTTTCTGAAGAGACGCTGGCTGCCGCCGCCAGCAGAGGTTGGGTAATAGATGTAGACATTGTGGTCCTCAGCGGAGACGGGCTTCTCCACAAAGGGTTTGTGAAACACTTCCCCGTTCACTTCCACATGGTCCTCGCTCTCCACCAGGTTACATTCTGATGTTGACGAGTCAAAATGTCACAATCTCTCACAATATAGGGAGTATTTATATACCCACTATGAGGAACTTAAATGGCACAGCTCAACCAAAAAAATTAAACATCATACACGAAACATCGAAACGACATAAGTAAATTAGGGCTACATGATGTTGCGAAAATATGTAATTGCGATTTCTCTGATAAAAATTGCAATAGCGATTTATATCTCTAGATTTTCTCTGCTTGTTTGCAGGGCTACACAATTAAATAATAATTTATCAAATAAAATGGTAATGATATTTGTTGTTGTGGTGAATTATTAATATTACTAAACAAAAAAAGTAAGTAAAAAATATTGCTACTACAAAAATGTGTTTTCAATAACAATAGTAATAATAATAAAATAATAATAATAAAAGTTGTATTTTATAGTATAGCAGCTGTTATAAAAAAAAACGTTTTTTTTACGTTAAAACGTCAAGTTTTATTTTCATGAAAACCGAGTGATTAAAGCTTTTATTTTATTTTATTTTTTGTTGCCAGGTTTTTTTTTTTTTTTTGTTGCACGCTTGCAAATGAACAGTGCCATGCTTTACTCTGTCTTCTTTTAAATTATGACCACAGTATTAATCTTTACCCTCTGGTCTGTCGGGGTCCCGGTTCAACACTGCATAGCGAGGAAGGTCAATGCCCTCTTCCTGTAGAATCCTGTACACTTCCCTCCTAAAGCCATGAGCAAATACTGTATGTCCCAGTCAACTCTCATAACAACGTTTACTTGTCAAGAATATTTCAGAGAATAATTTACCACACCTGTCTTGAATGAAATACTGCATATCGAGGTCGTTGATAAGGAGGGGGTTTCTTAGTTTGGCATAACTTACAGCTTTGTCAAGGGCAAATCCTTCAAGATGAGAAAAAATATATTGCATCAGTTTACATCCAATTCTGGGGGTTGTCAGATTTTGAAATGTTTTTCTATTATTATTTTAAATACTCTCTGTTATGCTTACTGAGGATGCATTTATTTGATCAAAAATACAACATTTGTAGAAAAAATACCACAATTTTAAAAAAATGTATTCGATTTTTCATTGTAATTAATTTCTGTTTTAAAGGGCAGCATTAATAATAATACTGAGACAGTATGGCACATCAAGATTTCACGCTGACTGCGTGTGAACTGTGTGATGTCGGATACCTTTGGAATGGAAGGAAATGAGGCAGTCACACAATGGCCACTTCTCCACCGGTTCGTTCAGTATAACCTCCTCTGGAAAAATGACCACAGTGATGTACTCAAACTTACAGAGCCTCTCCAGAATCTCAGTCATTGGCTTGGATTTGGATTTCTTCATCATGGAGCAGATCCCCACTACAATCTGACGCTCTGACTGATAGAAGAAGATATCGCATGAGCATTAGATACAAAAAAAAAAAGAAAGCTCACTCGAGCCATGCATGAACAGTTTTCTGTACCTGATCCTCATCCTCCTCCTCCTCCTCCTCTCCGTAATCCCCTGAGATCTTCCTCATGTCTGTGTCACCCAGCTCTCTGCTCTCACCACCCTCACTTCCAATCAGGAACCGGGGAAGTTCGCTGTTGTACATCCCCTGTCCACTTGACTTCGACATTTCTGTCGAGTCTCTGTCAAACAGCCAAGTTCCCAGCACACCATCTCGTGCTGAAGCTCAGTGGTGGAAACATCAGGCAGATAAGGTGTGTAATCCAGTCAGATGAGGGTCCAGAAGTGACCTAATGCCAAGGTTGTCTTAGAAACTTATGAGGTGTTTATTCCTTAAAGATTTGGTGTCACCCTTCCAAAACCAGGAACATGTTGTGAGTTAATCCAGATCAATTTCTCTCACAAACCCAGTCCTGTTCTTACCTGCAATAAAGAGCCAATAGACAATATGTGATAAATTAAAACTATGTAAGTATGCATTCAATTCATCAAAAGTGACAGTACAGACATCTACAAGTTTCAAACGCAGTCCTTTCAAACTTTCAATTGATCAATAAGTATTATTAATATAAAAATATTGACTCTTGAGCAGCAACTCAGCTTATCAGAATGATTTCTTAGGGATCATGTGACATTAATGACTGAAGTAATGATGCTGAGAAATCAGCTTTACCACCACAATAAATTACATTTACATAAATTACATTAAAAAAAAAGTTATTTTGAATTGCAATAATATTAAATAATACTAAAGTTTGTACTGTATTTTTGATCAAATAAATGCAGCTTTAGTAAGCATAAGAAACTTATTTATTATAAAAAAAAATGAATAACCGATAACAAACATTTGAACCATAGTGTAAAATATTGTAATGTATGCATGGAGCATCATTAAGCACCTTTGCAGTTTTACCTTAGCATACCAGATCATTATTTAATGTTAGCTACTGCATTAACTATGTTTATATATATACATATATATACATATATATATATATATATATATATATATATATATATATATATATATATATATATATATATATATATATATATATATATATATATATATATATAACCTTATTATAAAGTGCTAACACTATTTTGTACCACATTCATTCATTTTCCAGATGTTTTAAAATAATGCAAATAATACTAATAAAAATTCTACAACATTTTACCAAGTCTTGCAGTTACACTTGGTCTACATTTTCCAGAGTTAAGCCACATCTCCCAGAATGCTGACTGCTAGGGAAAGCATGCACTGTTGGAAATATATGCTGGTCCATATCACATTTCCATACCCATGCTGATACAAGGTCATTCTAGCCATGCCTCTAAACAAACACTGCACTGCTGCTTAATCCAAACTATCCCCGGGCTACTTTTTACACAATCTATAAACTCCCATCAAGCCACCCAGATATAGAATCAATGGGTTCATCCGATATGTTTCTCGGTTTGAAAGAATACTACAAACTACAAACTGTTTGCATGTAATCAAGGGCCCAATAATAGCCACGGGCCCCTGGCAGAGGTCATTGTGGGGGAGGGGTGAGACTTGGATCAAATGCTGAGGTCTATGGCTTCCAAAGATAACTCATCACGCTGTGGATGTGTTGACAGGGAACATTAAGTTGAGAGGAAGCCGTCTACAGCGACCCAGGGTCAGGAAAAACACACACACAGATAAACAAACTCATAAATAAATGCTACTATCACTTACAAAAAGCCACAAAGCAACCAGAGTCCAATATCCTTGCAAGATAATACGTTTTTTGAACATCTTAACGCACACTGATCACAAAGTCATTGCCTTCTTCTGCAAGATTGCTGTGTTGCACAATCTTGACTTTGTTAAGCAAACATGCCAAAGTAAGTATGTCCAAGTATGTAAGATTCAACGTGCACTATGTAAATGTCTATAGCTGTTTATTCATTTTTCAGCCTTAAGTGGACAGATTTCATTATGTTTATGTCCATACAGCCTTGTAAAATGTGAAGTCATTCCTGGAACTGAAAAAAAAAAAGACTTTTAAACATGCCCTCATCTGCTATTGGTCGAAAATGAAAAAAATAGCTCCTCCCTAAACTCATTCCATTGGTTGACATTGCTGGGCTGGAATTTTAGTAGCATTTGCTCACTCTTCCAATTTCAAACCTGAAAGCATTTCTTTATTCTGTGTGACATAAAGGTAAGAGATTAAAAATAAAAAAAATTCTATGGAAAAGCTGTTTTTGTTCATACAGTGAAAGTCAATGGGGTCTAAAGTTGTGTGACCCCATTGACTTCCACTGTGTGCGTAAACAGCTTTTCCACAGAAGTCAGTCAACTAGACCAAATTTATCATGACTACTGAATAGTGATGACATCTTTTGGTGAACTTTTTTCTATTTCCAAATCAGAGCAACGAAGAGCCAATTTCCATCTGACATCATAGGAAACACATCAGAGTCCAGTACATATCAGCAACGTGCCAACATGATCCTGTGAAGATGAACGTAGCAGTCCAGCAGACACCAGAGGAGAGAGCCAACGACCTTTGAGATCATATCCTGTGAAGTGCTTTTATTATGATTGGGAGAACTGCCACTATTTATCAGGTTATTTCTGTCATAAATGATTATCATTAAGATAAAGAGGTTAAGAGCAGCTCAACAACCTTGCAATTGAATACCAATGACAGAACGTGGCTATATGATTCTTAAATAATTCTTATTTTATTTATTTACTTTGTTTTTGTTGACAAAAATGTGCCAAATGTCAAAGGTTTTAGCAAATACATAAAATTTCGCAATATTTTGAAAAAGTTGTTTATTTATTGAAAATTTTAAAATGTTTGTTTTCTTTTTTCTTCCATTTTTAAAAAAACAAAAAACAAACAATATGATAAATGCAAAAGACTTAAATAAATCAAACCAAATTTTACAACATTGTGAAAAATAAAATAATTTATTTAAAGACATATTTTTTTTGCCGTGCATTCTTGTTTTTTCTTTTTTTACCTAAGTGGTTCCAAAATGGTAAAAAATTAACTAGAAAGTTAATCATCACCAGTCTTTAGTAAAAAAATCATTACTATAGCATTATACTGCTTAATAAAAAAAAAAAATGTTGAAGGTAGAATCAAACTAGGAACATATGGTGAAAAGCCTGTCCACTGAAGAAAAAGAAAGAAAAACGTTTTCCATCATTTACTCACCCTTGAGTCAAACTCAACAGGACTTACTTTCTTCTGTGGAGAAATGAACAGAATGATGTTCAATATCCCACAAAATAAAAGTAAGTCATACAGGAAGCAATTCTCTCTTGTGTGCCTGTGTGTGTTGTTTAAACTATCCCTTTATGTGCTTCTTTGGACCACAACATTGCGAGTTGTAAACATTTTAAGCCACTTTTCACTTTCACAAGCATGCATGTGGCACATACTAACCTCACAAATTAACCACAATGAGCAAACATGTCACAGAAGTAGAGCATGATCTAAGGAAAGTGTGTCAGACTGTGGAGAGTCACATCTGCAGCTGTCAGACTGCTGGCAGCATTGTAGCACTGCCTTAAAAGTAGTCCCTAGAGGCCAGGACACACAGAGCCCAAATGCCAGGCTGCTGGAGGATGGACCAGCTGAAAGAAGTCGAGCGGGAGTGCAGTGCACTAATGCAACACAAATAAAACACAATGAAGACTAAATAAGGAAGACAAATTTGAGCTACAGGCAGAAAGTGGTATATTATATTGCGCAAAACATTATGAATACAACATCCTCCTCTCATCGTATCATCAGGCGAATCGGTTGACTCAAGTCTAACAAAGCATCACTCAACCGACTTCGTTTAAACTCACGCAGCAGACTAACGCTACAACCACACACTTTACAAAGCAATAAACGACACACAGAAATGACTGCGACATGTCACGGTCCACGCTGCAGGATACTCACTCGTTCTCGGACAGAGTGTGACTTCCTCATCTGCTGTCAGAGTGAAACTAACTGGAGCTCCGCGTGAACTACCTTCACAGAACCCTTGAGCAGCGCCGTCTTTCGTGATCCATGACATGGAAACTGCACACAGAACACTGCCGCCTACCGGACGGGCGAAGTAACACGTCCCTTTAGTATTGAAGGGTTAGTTCACCCAGATAGCAAATTTATGTAATTCATAACATACTCTTATGTTGTTTTAAAGCCTGACGTTTTTAAAGAGCAGTTTTCTTATTAACAATCTAAATCAAATGTGTTTTATGTTTTGCATTATATTATATACAACACAATTTTAAGGTCAATATTGTGAGAACATGGAGCTCACAGTCACTCACAACAAGCAGTAAAAACACATGCAATATGTTGTTGTATTATATGGCCAGATAGAAGCATGGAATTCTGATCTTTCTAATGTAAATGAAAAACATTTTTATAACACTATTTGCTGACTACTTAATGCATATTAAGGCATGTAAAAGATCATAAATGCATATAAATATCAGTTGTCACTCTTTACCTCATGACATGATAATTAAATGCTTACTATTATGCAATGTACAAATAAACAATCTTCATATCATATTGATAGTTACATTAAAAAATGAATGGATAATCAAATCAATTTTTTTATATATTTTTTTATATATCTTCTTTTGTGTTCAATGGAAGAAATAAACTTTTACAGGGTTGAAATCTGAGGATGAGAAAATGATGACAGGATTTTTATTTTTCCTTGCTAATAAGTTATAAAGGATTACTTGATGCATATAATCAAGTATAAACTATCAATCAGACAACAGAAGGCATGTAAGCAGATTGTTTACAAAAGGTTTTTCATTCAGTTATGATAATGTTGAAAATTTAGAGGCCTTAGAAATTCATTTATCACAATTGATACAGTTATTATTGCAGTTAATCTGACGTGTGAACTGTAAAGTGGTCAGAAGAGTATAATATTATGTTGACAGGTCAGTCCCACCCTTAAAATTGCCATGGTATACTGCAATTATGCATTTTACAATAAAACTGAGCTAGTATTAGGTTACATTCTCATAAAATGTATCATAACTATTGTATTTTCTCTGGAAAAATTATAGTTACAATGGTGCATGGTGAATTGGCCTTATACAAAAAGTATTAGGTTTCATTCTATGCTTGTCTTTAAAATGCTTTTCAAAATAGATTTTGTTCCAAAATGATAATAAAGGCTAAAAATAGAGAAAATAGAAAGTGACTAATTATTGTTTTATCTTAAAGAAATAAAATAAAATAAAAACATGCACCAAAGAAATAATTCAATATTTAAATGTCAACTAATTGTATTGTGTACAATTTAAATGCAATGTGGGATATTTAGTTTTACAATGAGATAAAAAAAGTATGCAAATACAATAGTATGCCACTATAAAAATAAATACAAATATTTAAAAATATGAAGTATACCTACATTTTATTTATAATGGCAAAATTAAATTAATTTATAATTAAATTAAAATAAAATTCTTAAAAAGGACACTACAATAAAATTATTATTATAAACAAACAAACTGCTTATCTGTGTAATTCCTAAAGAAACTACTTTAGGAATTAATTATATATATATATATATATATATATATATATATATATATATATATATATATATATATATATATATATATATATATATATATATATATATATATAAACAATATTTAATCTATTCTATTTAAACATTATGTAGAACTATATGACTCTATAGTACTTTAATAATGATTATTTTAATAGCTGTAATATTCAAGTACACTATGCAGATTACTATGGTCTGCTACCGTAAGCATAAATGTCCATAAACCATATATCATCTGCATAATATTTGTAATAATGCTTTTAAATAAACTATTAGATAAATACAAAATAAATAATACATCAACAACAGTAAAATATTAATCAATTAATTAAATAACTCAGTAAATCTTAAGCAGTTAGCTTATTAAATCATGGAATTTTGGAACTTTTGCTGCATAAATGTCACTGTATACATTTAAATGAATAGATAAGTTAAAAAAATAACCTCTCTGTAACCCGTCAGTTGGTCACTGAGTGCTTATATACAGCAGTAGGGGTCCGTGGCTGTGACATCTCCATAATGCCTCCATTCATTTAAATGAAGCCCAGTAAAAAAGGCTGCTTTCCCCCCTTAACGGACGCCGAAAACCTGTGTCAATACCCTGTTGAGCAGGTCAAATGGGAAGTGAGTCAAAGCAAGCTTGTTCAAATTCAGGCCCTGCGTCATATTGAGGTGATGATGAGAGTTTTGGTTCGAGACCTGTGCTGGGGTCAAAGAGGACAATCAGTTATGTGTGACTCTCTACAGCACATATGTGATTCAGTTCACCACAAAATACAGAGAAAGAAATCTGTGTTGGAACATTTACGCTTGTTTCCAATCAACACACACACAATAATTAATCATTTTAAATATGATCTCATTTTTTTTGCTTGAGATGTCAAGAGATGTCAGAACACTGATCAACAATTACATGGTCTTTAAACATTTCATAGGTAGAAAGGCCAAATTAAGACATGAAGCAGACATCAAGTATATTTTTGTTCACTATGAATCATGTTTCCATGTGTCATTTGCCAGAAGCTTAATGTGAAGATAGGCTGGCTCAAAACATTGGTACTAGGATTGCCCAAAGAGGAAGAATTAATCATAAAAAGACAAATGTTTAAGTTTGGCGGTTGGCTGAGGTCTAATATTACCATTTGTGACATGATTCAAATATGACCAATTTGGGGGCTCTTAGTGCACTTCCTCTCTTACACTGTGTCCTTTATATCAGTGTTACTCTATTTATTTATGTATTTTTTGCTGGACCTCCATCATATGTAAAGCAATCATCAAGGAACATCTTGATCATCAAAATACGGTAACTGATGTCAAGGGCAATCAAGCATGATTCTGCTCTAGTCACGTCATTAGCCAATTTTTCTCTCCTTTGTGACATAGAGGTTCTATGCCATATTTCAGTAATTTGTGAGCATTAGCCACTAAAAATGTTTCTATCCCATGACAGAAAATGAAAAATGAAGCATCAACAGTCCTTGACTTGCTTGAAAATTGTCACCTCAAAGAAAACTACTGTTTTCCATTCCATCCACACGCTGGTCTGAAAAAATAAGCAATCCAACACGTACACTGATGAATACGTGTTTCTCTTTTTCATTTTAGAGAGGAACTTGAGCAAACATTACAAGTTGCAGGACTCCTGCTTTGAACAATGAAATACTGTCATCACTGTCTGAATGAAATCTCTTTTAGTATTAAACTTATATTCTGAGACCCACTGAATCAGAATCACGAAAGAATTATTGGATTCTCTACATACATTTATATTCGATAATGTATAACTCTATATTACCGTTTTTATGTACATTATAACATCTTGTACATATCTTAAAGTAACGCTCTAACGGTTATTTAACAGAACTGCACGCGCCCGCGGAAGAACACATTCTAACCGGAGCTACTTCTCCAAGGCGATTACGAATGTAAAAGGTGTTACTCCGCAGCGGTAACAGGCTACAATAGTCCAAAAATACTCACTTATAATAAATGTACCGTAGTTATTTGGGATAAGACAAAAAGGCGTTTTGGTAGATGAACTTATGATTTACTCGCTCATTATATATATTTTGTTAATTTTGAAAACAGAAAAAGTAAGATAGTGTTGCTTTGAATATCAATGTTGTGAACAGTCTTTGCTGCTCAGTAGTTTTGTGGAAACGGATATATTTTTTCAAGATTTTTGATTAACAGATAATACTTATTTATTTATTATCATTATTATTATTATTATTTAATTATTATTATATAATGATTATTAATTTCTTTACTGTCACTTTTAAACACAATAAACAATAAAAAAATTTTATTTTCCAAATTTTTGAATGGTACTGTATCATAGTTTCAACAAAAACAAATTACTATTTTTACAATATTAGAGTTTTTACACTCTTTTTCTTTTAATCAAATAAGCCCCAGTGTGGAGTATAAAAGTTTGAATATAAATTATTTATTTTAACAACATTTAAAACCTTGACTATTACAAACATTTTACTTGTCTACTCAAGCAATTTTCCTTTTACATAGAATTATTGAAGAATAATTACATTTAAGAGCATTTAAACATGCAGTACAACACATATACTATTTATATTGCTATTTAGATGATGTCATGGCTTTACCGGTTCATGACGTTAACTAGTATCCAGGGACGTGTAAAATCCTGGCCCTAATGAACCCCATCCTCCACCTCATTCAAGCTCTTCACTGAACTACAACTGTTATAAACTAAGCATGTCATAAGGGTCAGCTTTTTACCGTTAAGAGCAGACAATACCTGCAATTCTCTGACTTCTCATGTATATTTTGAAATATACCTCAGTGGTCACTCGTAAGACTTCGAAGGTTGTTAGTTTGATTCATAATGTACGAACTAGAGCAACAATGTGCTAGTATGAGAAATAACAAGCACGGCTTGTGTGACCAGACACAATATGTTTTCATTTGAGCCGTCCATGGTTTTCCTGGTAATTAAATTTCTGTTTTACACACATGGTTTATAGTTCACACGTGTGAATATATTGCAGGTTTTTTGTTTATGTTGCCCGTTTAATGAGGTGTATTGGCTCATTGGAGGTCCCTCCTCAAGACATTGTAGATATATCTGTAGAAAGTAACGTTTACTAAGACAGTCTAAGTGGTTAAAACAATATAATTTCACATTTCCTTACCATCTTAGTATGGGTGATGGATTCCATCCCATTGTTAAACTGAATTTATGCTCGATAGTTGAGTTGCGTAGCCAAGATAATCAACTGTGTAAAGGACATTAACTGCCTATTGAGCAAAGCAAGTTTCTTCACATACTGCATAAGGAGAGGAGAGTCTTAAAGGTGTATCTCACACTTCAAAAACGTGCGAAAAACAGCTTCTGTTGGCGAGTCATCACTTTAAACTTTGAACTGTGAAATTCCAGCACCATCAGACGTAGACTGATATTTGGTTGAGAGATTCTTGCAAGATTCACCAGTGTCTCTAAATATACCACACCAAAGGCCCACAATAGAGCTATAAAACCTGTACTAAACAGGAAACTTAAGCAAAGACTGATATTTCCACAGAACTGATGCACAACAGATGATGAAGACTGATAAACTATGCACATTTCATAATATGAACTACTCTAATTGTTAACAAACACAAAGTACCGTAATAAAGCAATGACCCCTATGACCTCTTCTGGTTTCTTCGTTGAATTAAAAACCTAATTAAAAAGACCTATACGTAGAAAATATTAGCGATCTAAAATACTGGTATTATGGGTACTGGTTAGATTTTTTTGATTATTTATCTTTGATGAAACAAACATAAATGCAAACCAACTAACTGCAAAATAAAATTAAATGAAAATGAAATTGAAAATGAATAACCAAGACAGATTCAATGACAGTAATTTTTCATAGTTTTTATTTTTATTTAATACAAATAAAAAATATACAAAGATAAATAAAATCTAAATATAACAGATTCCTGTATTTATTCATTAACATTGATCTAAATATCTCTTTTTAAAAACATGTTTAGCTGAGAGGAAGGTGAAAATGCCCATAAAAATCACTTTGACACATTTTGAGCTTTTAATGTATTTATAGAATCAATGATTGTGGGTAAAGAGGGCAAAAACATTACAATTTTGTGACAGCACCATGATAACAACTCATGTGTCAATCAACTCTTGCAACCTAACAACCCCAGTCTACCCTAAAGTTATGATTTGAACATTCAAAATGCCACTCAGGGGCACTCAATAGTCCCCACTCCCACCTCTCTGCCTCCCTCTGCCCTTTTCTGTCTCTCTCTCCCACTCACTTTGCTAAACTTGTGCCCAATTTGAATTAGATCCCTTTCTGCTCCTGACTCACACAGGGAAGGCAAGCAGTATAAAAACACAGGATTTTAGACATTTCCCAGCTAACAGATTAATGCAATACACAAGGACATTACAAAAAGCAAACAAGAAGAGACACTACTAGTTTGGTAAGATTTTTTATTTATTTTTACTTTTTATTTAGTTTTATATATATATATATGTTTAAATGTTATATATAAATGTTATATATATATATATATATGTATATATATATCATGTTTTATTTATTTGTCAATTAAAGTTTAGAATTTTGTAATACAATTTTATTGGTTACATGTCTAGCAACTAATATTTTTATATATTAATATTTTCTATAAATTCTATTATTTTTTTAATATGAATATTCAGCATTTATAAAGCATGTTGATTAGTATCATGAAATAATTCAAATTCCAATTAAACTGGATGAATGGATAAAATGGATTTCATTAATATATAACCAATATTATATTGGCATGCTTGCTTTTTAAATTTAGATAGCATCTACTCTTTTCTCATTTTGGGGAAAGTAATTACATTGAAGTTTCACAAATTCAGTGCAAGATGAATGTTGCAGTTTTTTTTATATAATTTAAAATATAAGTTATTTTCTATCTTTTCATCTTGGATGTAAAATTGTCCTGATAAGGCTGGGCAAGGTGTGTTATAGGTAAATATATCTTTCTAAAATGCTTGCAAGAGTGCATGAGAGTCGTAATCTATGACCAAATGCATGCCTACAGATTACATGTAGTATGTCCATGATTAATATGAGATAGGTTCACAGTACCATATTACAGTACAAGAGTTACCTGCCACTCTGTGTTGAATGTGGACAGTGTTCTGGTCCTGTGGCTCTCTTGGGGTTTTGGTGATTTAGGGCCTCCTTTGGAATACAGCAGAGTGTTTACATTGGCTTTAATGCAGGTCTGCGTCCATGAGCACAAACCACAGCAGAAACAGAACTCTGCTTATTGGCCTGTGCCTGATGGGAAGAGAACATACCACACTGGCTGAATAGAGATACTGTGGAAGCCCTCTCTCCACCCCTGCTTGACAAGACCAGAATATAGCTGTAGACATCAAGTCACAGTTTTTAAACAGCGTCTGAAAGACACATGTGACTGGCCATTTTGAAGAAGGCGGTTCACTTTCACAGTTCACAAGACTAGAACTGAAGCTAGCCAGTAGGCAGTTGTTCCTTTTGGTGGTAAAAAAAAAAAAGGCAAAAAAAAGAAGAAAAATTGTCATAATTTTTCTGGACTGTATTCTTGTCTTCATGACAGAGGAGATCCTCTTTGACTCGCCTCAGACAGCTGAGTTAACATATTTCCATCTATCAAGCATATGTTGAATGTGGCGCTTCTCACCACACACTTTTTTTATTATTTGCGTGCGTGTTGGTTTTGTGTGTGTGTGTGACTAAAACATTTTCTGTACAGAATCTATAAAAAATTGAATAAACAGTATTACATATTAAAATATTTTTACTGTTTTTGTCTGAGCACAGTGAAAGCAAATTTAAGCTCTCATTCACTTCTATAGGAAGTGGTCTTTTGTTCTTACTTCTGATCCTACTGGCATATAAACCAGTAAAACAGAAGTAAGTAAGGCATTAGAGGTGGGAGATAAAAAGCTACTTCAGGACTGTGCCAGGATGGAGGTCTCCTACAGTCACTCAGTGCATTTAAAACAGCTTGATTCAGAAAACCTGAGCAATAGCCAAGAGGGAAAATTTCAAGCAAAGTAGTGAATGATGCACTGTGTTCATTATCAAACTGAACTTTAGAATTTATAAATCATACAGGGAAATTTATATATTTTTTTCCCAAGCAGATTTCACAGTAACCATTGATTAAAATTCAACTTAACAAGCCCAGAACATTTCCTGTGGCTCAAACAGTGAACTATTCTTCTTTAGAGAGAGACAGGGAGAAAGAGAGTGTATGTGTGAACATTTAAATAGGAGAGTGAATTAATGACGCCATGTTTCCAATCTATTCCAAATTTCCACAAGGAGTACAGTAGCTCAGTCAGGCCATGTAAAGCCTCGGAAACCGGGAGAAAATCCTTTTGGAATGGCTTGAGTGATTTGCTCAGTCCAGTGTGCCTTACATGCCACAACTTTAGGGGTACAACAGCTTGTTAATGGGCCAGTAGTCACTGTTGAATACTCAAATGTGTGTGGTACTATATATAATAATAATATAAAGCATCCACTCTTTTTCTATTTTTCCTTAGGTCAATGATGTCTTTGATTTGGCTCCTGTTATATGCATACATCCATGCCATTTCTGGCATGATCTTATTTGGGGACATGGCTGGTAGGTAAATCTTTTAGATTGCTAAGATTTACTGATTTTAAGTAAAAGATAATTTCAAAATAAAATTATGTTTTACAGATCAGGACAGCCCCATTAGTGTGAGTATCCCTGTTGAACCACCACTGCGTCCCCTATTGGGGGGAAGCATGATTATACCTTGCTACTTCCAGGACAACACTGTCCAGGACCCTGGCGCCCCAACCACTGCCCCACTTCCCCACCGTATTAAGTGGAGCTACATCTACAAGGGCAGAATATCTCTTATTCTTGTTGCCAGTGGGGGTGTGGTGCAGGTTGAGACAGACTACGTGGACCGGGTTCATTTGGTAAACTACCCCATGGTGCCAACTGACGCCACCATTGAGATCTCAGAACTCCACTCCAGTGACTCCGGCACCTACCGCTGTGAGGTTATGCAGGGGATTGAAGACAACTACGATTCTGTAGAAATGCAAGTCCAAGGTAATGCACTTTCAAACTGTTGAGACACAAAAAAAAGTACATTTATTAAACATATAAACAACTGAAAGTAAGAATTAAAAAACTGGGTCAAATCTTTACAGGCATTGTGTTTCACTACCGAGCAATATCTACCCGATATACCTTGACATTTGAGATGGCAAAGGCAGCCTGCATCCAGAACAGTGCTGTTATTGCAACTCCCGCACAGTTGCAAGCTGCCTATGATGATGGATACCATCAATGTGATGCTGGTTGGCTTTCAGACCAAACTGTGAGGTAATGGGAAAATGTAAATATCTAATAACAACATAGATAAAAATCACTCACAAACATGGGTGGTCACAAGCTGGTGTATAAGATGCATTGAACACAATGGAAACAATACTAATATATTTAATAAACATTTAGGTAAGTTAAAACTATAATAAGATTATATGAAATTCGCCATAGGTATCCAATTCATGAGCCAAGGGAGCCTTGCTATGGAGACAAAGAAAATTTCCCAGGAGTACGAACATATGGAGTCAGAGACATCAATGAGACCTATGACGTGTACTGTTTTGCAGAGAAAATGTCAGGTACCCCAGGCAGTGTTTCCAAACTGAAATGTAACTAGTTGGTGCGTTTTGCTGTTTTTACTTTATGGATTCTAATCATCATCCAGGTAGTGTGTTCTACTCTATGTCTGTGGAGAAGTTCACCTTTGCAGAGGCTGAAGACCAGTGTGCAAATTTGGGAGCCCAACTGGCCACCACAGGGCAACTCTACCTTGCATGGAAGGCTGGTATGGATGTGTGCAATGCTGGCTGGCTGGCAGACAGGAGTGTGAGGTACCCCATTAACATAGCTCGACCCCAGTGTGGTGGGGGGCTTTTGGGAGTGCGAACAGTGTACCTGTTTCCAAATCAGACTGGTTATCCATACCCAGACTCCCGCTATGATGCAATATGTTATGCAGGTAAGCACAAAGAATGTAATTCATATTTGAGCTTTTTGTACTTGGTTTGCTAAATCACTTCACATTTACACACCTTAGAGCAATCATATCAAAATGTCACTAAAGGAACAGAAACTCAAAAAAGAAAAACTTATTTACTCACCATTTTATTGTTCCAAACTTCTGCATTCAAGGATGTCTGTGATATGTCCGAAACTTTGTTAAATATTTTTCAGAAAAAGAAGATAAGGTTTCAACAAAGACCTCACCATTTCCTAAAATATCCACTACCACGGATTCCATGATCAGTGTGGCTACATTCACCTCGAGCCCTTCAGACTATACTGAAGAGGTGAACACAGGAGAAGAGGTCCGTGGTCAGCTAGTGACAGAAGAGCCTCTTAACACCACAAGCATAGAAAGTCCTCTACCTTTACTTCCCAACATAACTGAGGTTGAGGAGGACATTATTAATGTGGCCACGGCTCGGCCTTACTTGGGATATGAGATTCCCATGGACAATGAAACTGCTGGTAAGTAAACTAAACTGGATCCAGTGTATGATATCACAGCACATCAAATTAGCAGTGTAAACACCCAGACACCACTGAAGGTAACTGAGCCAATGTAAATGAGCAAAAACAAGGATTTGCAAAGAGTTACAGTACAGGGACAAAATCTAGTTAACAGGTGTTTCAACTGATTTTCAAAAGCAGATGTAAATACCACATGCAAACTGTAAAGTTTAAAATTGGCCAAACCTTTTCTTGCCCTAGAAACTAAGGGAGTGGTATTCCACTATCGTGCTGACTCCGGACGCTATGCTTACACCTTTGAAGAAGCACAAGTGGCATGTCAGAAGCTGGGAGCAATCATAGCCACCCCTGAGCTTCTTCAGGTGGCTTATGAAGCTGGCCTTCATCAATGCAGTGCAGGTTGGCTAAAGGACCAGACTGTCAGGTAAGCTTGTTTTTTACAAAGTGCTGCCCTACATGTTCATAACTGCATGTGTTTCTTTTGAATTAACTAGAATCATGATCAAGTAATGTTGACACCTTATTTTGCATTCAACACTGTTTTCAGATATCCAACTGTGAATCCTCAAAAGAAGTGCTCCGGAGATCAGAAGGACCTCCCTGGCATACACTCTTACAATGTCAGGCCTGCACATGAGCGGTATGATGTGTACTGTTATATGGAACAGATAAAGGGTGAGTAAAGGTTAATTCATGACATAAAAATGAACAATTTATTTAATCCTCTATGATCTCACTGTTCAGTCTCTATCCCTTAGGAGAGATCTTCCATGTGAGCTCATTAGCAGGCTTCACCTACTATGAAGCTGTTGCCCATTGCATAAAACTGGGATCTACTCTTGCTTCAACTGGAGAACTGTTCGCCTCATGGAATGAAGGTTTCCACAAGTGCAGTCCAGGCTGGCTGTCTGATCGCAGTGTGCGCTATCCTGTCCACAACCTAGGCTTTGGTTGTGGTGAAAACAAGACAGGAGTGCATACTATTTATACTCAACCAAACCAAACAGGCTTCCCAAACCCATACTCCAGATATGATGCATATTGCATCAGAGGTATAGCAGCTTTTAAGCCTGTATGTATGAGTTTGCAATGAAAGGCAAGACTGGGTGTTGATCTTGGTGATTCTTTTGTTATTTTTCAGCAAATCTGTCTATGCTGCTTGATGAAGATATGATGAACACTACAAAGATGGGGATGGATCTTAACATGACAGATATAACAGAGCTACTGAGACCTGGTATGAGATATGTTGGATATCGCCACTTGTTACTGCTAACCTTTACTGCATTATTGTCCTATTTAACTATGCTAACTTTCTGTGATGTGTGTTACAGTTCGCCCAATTGTCCCTCCCTTGCTTGTGGAACTGTCTGGATCTGGATCTGGATCTGGATCGAGCTCGGGCTCAACATCAGCATCAGGTGATCCTGATTCCAGTTCTGGGTACATGTCAGGGAGTGGCATACCCAGTGGGAGCATATCCGGTTCTGGCCAAAGTGGTGATGGATCAGGTCACCTTGTGAGGTACCAAGAAGGTGCAGATACACTCATGTGGCAAACTTCTGCCTCCGGCAGCACTATGGAGGCAAGAGAAGGTAGTGGCAGTGGCAGTGGTGTTATCATTACTTCAGTATCATCAGGGGATCAAGAATCTGGAGAGGAATCTGGACTCTTTTATGAACAAAGTGGCAGAGGACCTGGCAGTGGATCTAGTGGTTCAGGAACAAGTGGATTCTTCAGTGGTGAGGAATCAAGCCTTCCATCAGGATTTGGCAGTGGATCTAGTGGTTCAGGAACAAGTGGATTCTTCAGTGGTGAGGAATCAAGCCTTCCATCAGGATTTGGCAGTGGATCTAGTGGTTCAGGAACAAGTGGATTCTTCAGTGGTGAGGAATCAAGCCTTCCATCAGGACATGGTAGTGGATCTAGTGGTTCAGGAACAAGTGGATTCTTCAGTGGTGAGGAATCAAGCCTTCCATCAGGACATGGTAGTGGATCTAGTGGTTCAGGAACAAGTGGATTCTTCAGTGGTGAGGAATCAAGCCTTCCATCAGGACATGGTAGTGGATCTAGTGGTTCAGGAACAAGTGGGTCCTTCAGTGGTGAGGAATCGAGTGGGTCGGGCTTCTCTGGTGTATCATTTATAAACACAGAAATGATAGATATGACTGCAAGTACTTCTGGAAAACAGGAATTGTCTGGTGTTTCTCCATTCGACTTGACTGATGTTAGTGGTCTCAGCTCTGCTTTTGGATCTGGTTCTGCCTCTGGATCTGGCTCTGCCATTGGCTTTGGATCTGGCACCATCATTGACTTTGCATCTGGTTCTGCCATTGGCTTTCGATCTGGCTCTGCTTCTGGAGCTTCAGGTTATCCCAGCGATCCCTCTGGTGAGGTATCTGGCCACATTCAGAGTCAGGATGGAAAGATTGTCATTCTAACGGATGATGAGGTTGAGTTGATGTTTAGGCCTACAATTGGAACAGAACAGGGTCGTGGATCAGTGGAGATCAGTGGAGAGGGCAGTAGTCAAGAACATTATGCTGAGGACGTCTCCATATCTCTTTCTAATAGTACTTCATATGAAGATTATTGGAGTGTCAATGAAACTGTTGATCTCCTACCAGAAGGACAAAATCAACTTAAAGTCATCACTGAGGCATTTGATGTGACTGATCAGTCACCACTGAACACAACACCATCCACGACTTCTATACTCATTACTCCACCTTCAGCTGTACTACAAACACCAAAAGCTATGGAGGAGCCATTTTTAACTGATGGTAATAACTGAACAAAACTATACTTTTGTGTTATTTAACTGGTGTACAACAACATACTTAAAAAAAAAAAAATCTTTAGCAGCTTCTGCTAACCCCTGCGATCCAAACCCCTGTGGTCAAGGTTTATGCTCTTTACAAGGTGGCATTGCAGTATGTCAGTGTCATTTAGGATTCAGTGGGGAAAACTGCTTAACACATAAGTGAAAAGTAATGGAGCATTTAAACAAAGATATCATGCTATGCATTTATTGTGACTTAAAGGGATAGTTCACTCAAAAATGAAAATGTGATGTTTATCTCCTTACCCCCAGGGCATCCAAGATGTAGGTGACTTTGTTTCTTCAGTAAAACATAAAACAAGATTTTTAGCTGAAACCGTGGCAGTCTGTAAATCTTATAATGTAAGTAAAAGGGAATCATGGCTGAAACATAAATAAAAATAAAATAAAAACAAACACAAACAAAACTAAATTAAACCCTGCGGCTCATGACAATACATTGATGTGAAAAGATACAAAACAATCAGTCTGTGCAAAAAACAATTTTTTACTACCTCTGATTCACGCAATGTCTGAATTGTTAGAACTTTCCTGAGCACGTCCTGTTGTTCGCGTTCTAAAGCAGGCGCTGAGGTGGCAATGGTCCAAATGAGAGATACGTGGCGGTAATGCACTTATAAGTCTGCGATCTGACATAAAGCAAGAAGAAGAAGACTACTCACACACCTGCAGCTGAGAACATACACAACAGGATGCACTCAGGAGAGTTCTAACAGTTCAGACATTGCATGAATCAGAGCTAAAAAAAAAAAAGGTAGCACTTTATTTTACAGTCCTGTTCCTCGTGTACATACTATGTACTTATTATAGTAATTACAATAACTATGTAATAACTAGGTACTAACCCCTACCCCCATGTAGTTCCCTTGTATTACCAGAACTTTCTTAGATAAATACACTGTAAGTACACTATAAGTACATGTACGTACACATACTGTAAAATAAAGTGCATCCAAAAAATATATATAAATACTGTTCAGTTTCTTGCTCAGACTCATCTTTTTGTGTCTTTACACATCAGTGTATCGTCACAAGCCACAGGGTTTATTTTAGTTTTATGTTTGTTTGTTTTTTACTTTTAATATGTTTCAGCTGTGATTCCCATCCACTTACTTTAAAATGCTATGTTCACACCAAACGCGAATAGAGCGTCTGGCGTGAATGATTTCAATGTTAAGTCAACGCAAAGGCGCGTTTACTCGTGTCTGGAGGTCTCGCGGCGTGAATGAGGCGTTAAGCGCGGCACGGAAGACGCAAATTCGCCTCATTCGTGCATCTAGTTCGCACGAATAGAGCATTTCGCGTGAATAGAGCGCTTCGCGCAAAACGCACGTTAAGCACGAATGGTGCTTTTTGTGCATTTAGCGTTTGGCGTGAATTCGCGTCTGCCGCCCGAGTTGAAAAATGTGAACTTTGGCGTCAATTCGTGCCGCGTTAATCAATCAGGAGCCTGCTAGGAGTCACTCATTCAACATGGAGGAATGACTGATGTTGTCAGTGAGCAGTCAACCGGAGCTATATGACAAAAGTTCATATTTCTATAGAGACAGGAATAAAAAGGACCTATATATATATATATATATATATATATATATATATATATATATATATATATATATATATAACATTTATAGATAAATTGAATAAAGGCCAAAGATAAGAAACGTTTCATTTTACCCCAAGCAAATTATATTTTATCTTGAACCACTAAAGAGACATCAGAGCCAGCGACAAATGTCAGAAGATCTAGCCGAGGTAAAGCTGCTCTCAGCGGATACATGATGACGGAGCTCCCGCTGATCGCATGGAGCTCATCTCCGAGATCGGCGAAAACACATTTTTTAAATAGATGCTGTCATTATAAATAAACCGCATATTTGAGTTTAAAACAACTACATTCTCGCCTGAAATACTTTTAAAACCACATTTCATGACACATAACAGTAATATTTGGAAAATTATCAGAATAAAAATGGCGGTTGAAAATGCTGCGTGAACTCAGCTGGCTGAAGCCCCACCATGAAGCGAATTCGCGTCTGTTGTGAAGTTAATTTCACGCGCGAATGAAGCAAATTACATGCTCAAATGAAGATGATCTCAAAATGGTCAAGCGGCAAACTAGACGCGGTAGATGCGAATTTGACGCTCTATTCGCGTTTGGTGTGAACACAGCATAAGACTGACAGACTGCAATGATTTGAGCTAAAAATCTTGGTTTGTGTTCTACTGAAGAAACAAAGTCACCTACATCTTGGATGCCCTGGGGGTAAGCAGGTACACATCAAATTTTAATTTTGGGGTGAACTATCCCTTTAAAGACAATTTTAACCACCTTTGTCTTGCTGCCTTGTTACTTCCTACTGGCAAGTAATGGAATAATCAAACTGGACTTCACAGGGTTTTTGATTATATTGCATGGAATTATAAATCATAGGGTAAATTTATGAAAGATGAATTTCTAGGCCATTTGAAATTAAAAGATTTTGCCAAATTAAGTATACAGACATACCAAGTTCAGCAGGTAGGGAGCCTGTCAGTCTTGCTAGTCTTTTATAACTTGCCACCCTTAAAGAACACATAATAAAAACTTGTAAAATTCATTGTCTCGTCTGTGTTGTCAGCGGTACAGGGATGTGCTGAGGGGTGGATGGAGTTCATGGGCAGCTGTTATATTCATTTTGATGTGCGTGAGACCTGGACCACTGCTGAGCAGCACTGTCAAGAGCTAAACTCTCACCTGGTTAGCATATCCTCCCAACAAGAACAAGTGTTTGTAAAAAGTGAGTTTGATCTGATTATATGAATAAAAGACATTTACCTGCTTGTTGATCTAAATGAAAGTGCTAACACATTTTAAACTTACCTAGATCAAGCTCGTGACTATCAATGGATTGGACTTAATGACAAGGATGAGCAAAATCAGTTTCGCTGGACAGACGGAAGCCCTTTGGTAAAAACACCTCTGAGATTCCTTCCAAATTGAGAAACGACTGTGTACTGAGGCATTTGCAGTAAGTCGCTGTTTCAACCAGTGCTACTTTCTCTGCAGAAATATGAAAACTGGAGACCCAATCAGCCAGATAATTACTTCAGCACCGGAGAAGACTGTGTTGTAATGATATTGCATGAGGATGGCCAGTGGAACGATGTACCCTGCAACTATCATCTTCCTTTTACTTGCAAGAGTGGACCTGGTAAGAAAAAGTGACAGACATTAACTTCAGCACCAAGTCAGCCCTAACCATTTAGCTAAGTTATCTATTAGCCTATAACAACAGCTATTCATTGTGAATAATATATTGTGTATAATTTAAGGAAAGTATAGTTAAGATACTTTTGTTTATTTATCAATGAACCACAAATACTATAAACTTAAAGAAACTTCTATTTTCTTGTTTTAATAGCAAGATAAATGTTTTTTGCTGTTTTACTCTTTTTTTATTGTAGTCACGTGTTCATCACCTCCTGAAGTGAAGAATGCCAGGATGTTAGGCAACAGCAAAGATCGCTACCCTGTTAATTCTTCAATTCGATACCAGTGTGACAGTGGATTCACACAGCGCCACCTTTCAGTGGTACGTTGCTTACCTGACGGGCAGTGGGAGGAGCCAAAAGTGGAATGCATAGGAGGTAAGTATACACCACACACACTAGATGGCACAGAAACTATGTTATGCTCTGTAGTGTAAAGTTCCAACAACAAAAGTATTTGTGTCAATGTTATTACCTTCCTCAACAGGTGAAACAAACAACAGGCTACGGAAAAGATCCCTCAAGACACATCCCAAAGCAGTCAATAGTCGAACGTGGAGGAAAGTCCTCTAAACAAGACAAAAAAAAAACACACCTAAAAACATTCAGAGGACTGTTATTAATAAAGATCATCTCAAAGACAAGGGAATAACTTATGTAATGACAAACTTTACTTAGTCCATCTGGCTGATTGGTTTACAAGTGCTACTCAGAGCTCTGTTTTGGGGAAAATAAAGATTTTATTCCTCCCATTTATGTAACTTCTGGGCCACGGGATGATAATCTAATCTAAAAAGAATAGACTTAATTTCACAGAGCCCCCCTTGAGTTTTGACTTTAATTATTACATAATCACTGCTTAGTGCCTAATATTACAAGCAAAGCACAGAATTTACTTTACCATTAGTGCAAGTCTTGAAAGGTTTGCTCCAGGCCACAAGTTAACACTAATGTGTGAATGTTTCCCACTTTCTCTCTAACAATTTGCACAATCCAAAACTGTGATGTGGCCATGTATGTTCAGAAGGGAAGACTACTACTTAGTGAATATGGCTAAGTAGTACTGCCTACAATTAAAAAATAAAATAAATAAAATAAGTGAAAGAGTAGGCATTGACATGACCATCACATGACTTATATACTCTGCATATGAGCGACGGTGACAAAATTTGCATACTCTGCACAGTATACATTATACAGCAATAGTACAGGTAGTGTAGAATTATGCAGAATAAACATAGTCTCTACAATCCCCAATATTGCCCCTTCATACTTAACAATAACTGATGACTGGAAAATGCATTTTTGAATATGTAGAAACACAATACCAGTATTGGGGCATTTTTTAGAGTTTAGTTTTGTCACATACTGTTTGCATTTGAATGTAAGTGTTTGTATCGAGCTCCGTAATTACCTTAGCTTAACTTTTAGGTTCATGCATTTACATGTGGCAACATTGGCCTTGCATTCCTTTTTATTTTATTCAATTTAAAAGGAGGACACAGGGGGTTGTGGGCAATATTAACCCAAACAGCACAGAAGAACTTTGGAAATCTGCCAGAAATAGTGTACCATCCTGGCACCTTTGGCATACTATTTTCAACATATTATGATGGCAAAAAGAAAAAAAAATCCTATTTAGGGCAGACGGTGTGCGAAGTGAACATCTGTGCATTAGATAGCACAAAGGTTATACTGTCTGTGTACCTCTGGGCAACAATAAAAACAAGACAAAAGGCTTTAATGACCACAGCTGGACACAATTACATTTAAGTACATTAGTATTTCAAATTCTTTAATTAAGATGTGTCTTTTTATGTATATTGTTGTTTGTTGTAGTTTAAATGTCTAGTTGTATTTCTGTGAAACTGTGAAAGATACATTCCCCAGCTTTTCGCTTCTGATTCTAGGTCAGCTTGCAATAGTATACAAATGTTTACTCCGATTAGAAAGATTTATTAATTCATTAGCTCATATGATTCGGCTTGGCCTACAAAACAGATTTAACCTCTAATATTGCCTTATAGAGACAAACATACATTTTCAAAAAAGACAGTATTACAAGATGAATTTTTTTTAATGGCCTAAAAGTGTTTAAAAATCCATAGTAATAGCCAACACACAAAGTGTGTGCCACAATGTTGATGGAAAGAGTCAATCGTTTCCAGTAGAGCAATTTCTCATTAATTTTGCACTCTGTCACTGTCAGCCCTTCGCTGAGCTCATATCTGTCTTAGTACCCCTAAAATAAACAGACTAAATGTGTGAATAGTCGATTTTTCTTTTAATACCAGAGAGTGGTATTAAAGCTGAAATGTGTCATTTCTTTGCTGCTAGCATCAACAAACTGCATTGCAAAAATAATAGCTGTTTTCAAAAAGCTTTTCCAATCATTCTCACCCTCTGCCACTGGTCAAACAAACAGACAGTCCCACCCAAAATGACTCCTATTGAATGAGCCAATGTTGCTGTTGTCGGGATGATCAGGATGTTTAAACACACAGAGCCACACTGTTCACACTTTTCTGGGAAATAAACCTACCAGCGACTTACTTTTAGTTCTTTCTGCATACTAAACTGGGATGGAAAACATTTTAGCATTAAAAAAAACATGCACTTCTCATTTAAGTGGTTGTATGGTGAAAGAAAGAGAGTAATGGAAGAGAAGCTCATTCACACAAATTTACATGACTGTTCTATTATTTTTAGAACTTTCATTAATTGTCACTGTTTCCATGCCTAAAAAAAAATATTTACATTTTAATGCTGTAAATTGTGAACCCAAATAATGTTTAGACAAGAACATCACTGCTTTAGATAGAATATAGCTTATCAAAGTCAAATATGGATCAAAATTAAAGATTTTTCTTTTATGCCAAAAATCATTAAGATATTAAGTAAAGATCATGTTTAATGAAGATATTTCATATAAGATATAAATACGTAAAAACGTAATTTTTGATCAGTGATATGCATTACTATAAGAACTTAATTGGGACTACTTTAAAGGCGATTTTCTCAATATTTAGATTTCTTTTTTCTTTCTTTCTTTTTTTTACCCTCAGATTCCAGATTTTCAAATATTGTCATATCCTAAAAAACTATATATTAAATTGAAAACTTATTTAATCAGCTTTCAGATGATCTATAAATATAAATATCGAAAGATGTACCCTTATGACTAGTTTTGTGGTCCAGTGACACATATTACACTGTATACACATAGAGCCTTTTATATATAAACTACATCTATGGAACGTATATTGTTGAGAAACGGGTCAAAAAGGACAGTTCATGTGAATATGACCAAACATTACTCAACATGCAAGACCTAAATTACACGGCAAACAAAACAGTGCCTACTTCATAACATTTTCTCAAGGGAAAAGAAAAAAACCGAAAAGCTCATGAATATACCTCTCTTACCTAACACTGTGCATCTTTATGAGCAGTAAGCAGAGTGAAAAAGCCAGACTGAGGAACACTGCTAGCTTTTCATGTGCTACTCCTCCTCCTCCTTCCATTTCTGTTTGGGAAGCAGGTGAAATAAGGAACAACTTTGACGCCAAGGGATCGTGAAATCCTGTGGAAAAGGGTGGGGTTACTGCTTGCTACAGTGCATTTATTTCTCTCTGGTCAGCTCCCAGTTAAAAAATATAAAAATTTAATAAAATAACAGGAGAAAACATATAAAGAAAACAAACTTGAAATAATAAAGTTACTGTTGGGAAAATAACTGATGCAATGGCCTTAAGTGGATCATTTTTGTAAACATTATTATTATATTATTATATTAACCTATAATTTGATGATTTGAAAGTGATTGTTTATCTTATTTAACAGGTATATATAAACACATTCAACACGTATAACTAATTATTATAATGTATTCCTGCCTCCCTGACTGCGCTTACCAACACTTGATTTTTGTCCCTCATGCCAGCCCTGACAACTCCGCCAAGTAGACCAGCATGTAGCTAGGCTGCAACGCTCTATATGCCCAGACTTATAATGATTCTCGCCCCTCTCTATGCTCACACACACACACACGTCTGGTCAGCTATCCTTGTGGGGACTCTCCATAGGCGTAATTGTTTTTATACTGTACAGGCCATATTTTCTATCGCCCTACACCAACCCTACCCCTAAACCTAACCCTCACAGGAAACTTTCTGAATTTTTTTGATTTTCAAGAAACTTCATTCTGTGTAATTTATTAGCTTGTTTAACCCGTGGGGACCTCAATTTAGGTCCCCATGAGTCTGTGTGTATTCAGGTTTAAGTCCCCACCAGAATACAAAAACAAGTAGCCTACACACACACACACACACACACACACACACATATATATATATATATATATAATGCAATGTGTATTAAAATTAATCCACAGAGTAAATAATTATCATGGAAAATGTTTAAGTAAGTGCAAAAGTTGTGGGAGGCGTGGTGGTGTTGACGTGAAAGACGAGCGACCGTTGTTGTAGTTAATTTATAGCCTAAAGTTATTATTTATTTTTTATTATTTTTTTGGTTCTGGCGCTTGTATTACGGTCTCAGAATTAATATAATTTTGTGAAGATTATCTGAACACAGAGCTTATTTTCTGCGATAATTTAAAAACCTATGGAAAAATCCCATTGACTTTTTTTCGAGGGAGTTTGATGCCAACAGCCGATCCGCCTACAAAGTGACGTCATAGTTTCCAGAAAAGAGGCCTCCGGTCTCCTTTCCCACGTTCTGCCAGACCGTGAGCGGGGTTTTTTTTTTTTTTAAGTCTGCATGACGGTAGCTCTCCGGGAGCAGGGCTGGAGATCCCTGTTCTAGTGGCTGTGTCACGCCTCCTGCTGGTCAGGGTAAGAACTTACCCGCACGTCACGCTTATCTACGGGGACAAGGCTGACTTGTTCCTAAACACGAATACACACCGATTTATTTGGTTGTCTAAACATTTGAAAATATTTAAATAAACACGTACAGAATAGTTTATTAAGAAAAAAACATTTATTGACATGACATTTGGCTTTTTGAATGACGACGTCTCCTATAATAGAAAGAAGTCATGCATACAAATACCAGGAGATGGCACCGACTAACTGATTATTTGCATTAAAATGCTACATAATACAAGCAATCAGATCATAAAAGTGTTTAAAGAAATCACCCATCACCAATTTCAGGATTTAGTCCAGAAACATAGTAGAACTGTACATGCTGTATAAAAAGTGATGACCACACAGTTAGTTTTAACCTTCATTTTGTTTTTAGTGTTAATATCCGAGTTAGCTCTTGAAATTACATTTTCTAACAGAATATTTTAGACCTCTTTACACAGCTGAGTTAGGGCTGTTCTATGCCTGCTCAAAATTGTGTGTAAAGACGTAATGCTGCATTAAACTAAAGACTAAATTAAGCCGGCTCTGACCTACCTCAGCTCTGAATACCAAACAAAGAATTGTATTTGCAGTATAAATGCATTGATTCCACCTCTGAGCAGCATTAAACTGTGTAAATGCCACGTCAGAAGCACCTCTATGCCACCTTTGCAGTGTAAATGTGGTAGGAATAACCTGGACATTTCAAATCAAAACAATACACAATACAAACACATTATTACGATTTGAATATCAGTAGTGTAGAAAAAGATGTACTATTCACTGTGGTTTTCACAAAAGTGTTTATACATTTAAAATGAGGTGTATATTTTACCAGCGGACTTTGTAGCAATACACGCCATGTTTTAAATGCTTTGGAGGGAAGCCAAGGCTGCGCACCCCTGGTTCTGATGTACCACAGTTCATCCTGGGTTGGGTGATTGGGTAACGTACACTACCATCAGCCAACCAGCCTGCATCACACTGGTCCAATCCCACAAACCTCCAGGCGGCGTATAACTGGCCAACTTTAGCAATACGAGCTCCATCGCTCTGACAGGCCTCCACCGCCTCGGTGAAATTTAGTTTGATGTGATGTTGCAGGAAGTAGACCTCTCCTGAGATTGAAGAAAGACATAAAATAACTTGTCACATCAATATTTGGCAACTTAACCTCAGACCTCAGAAAGGAATGGCAATAATTGACCCAGGGTAAAAAAAAAAATACAACTGGCATATCAAGGCAATCAGGTTAAAAACATATGCATGACTGATGGAAACAAGGAAGAAGGCCATTTTATAATTAATCCTTGTTGGCAGGTACACCCAACTTGTCATCCTCAACTTATATTTTTAAAACAGGAACCTTTTCAAGAACGAGCAATTGCAGACATATGTATTGTACCCTGAGCCGAAATAACCATTAATTCATCTTTGTCCAATTTAAAAATCTAAGACACCTGTTAAAAGCACAACTATGAAAAATTTGAAATGTTTGTTTGACAAGATTTCACGGAAAGCAATCAGCATAAGGCAGGATTTGATGAAGTTATATGAGGATACATAAAAACTCCACTTGATTTATATAAACATCATTACCTCTGATGGTTGAAATGAAGCAAAAGGCATCAAACCGGTCCAGACTTTTGTCCCGAACGCCGTAGCTCCGTACACCAGGTGCCAGTTCGGTGCCACCACAGGCCTCTCGTGGCACTACCACGGGATACTGTGCCGTCCCATCCATGAGCCACCCAGCATTACACCAGTCCAGCCCTTCCTCCCAAGAAGCGTAGAGCTGTTCAAAGGTCGCCAGGTGTGCATCCTGCTTCTCACATGCCTCCTTAGCCTCGTGAAAGTTCATCAGATAGCGCCCCCTAGAGGAGTGATAGGGGAACACCACACCTGTGGAGCACAGGAGCACAATGCACCAATAAAGATCAGCAACATAAAAGAAAGTTAAAGATAATCAGATTTTGTTTTAAAATTAAAACTTTTGAATTTGGGGGGGGGGGGGTAAATTATATAATAAATAATGTAGGCTACAAATATAGATTGTGTAGTTGTTAATATAAGACAATAAATTGTTCATTAATATAAACATATAATTACTATATGAATACAATATATAATATTACATCTTAAAATATTAAAATGATGGTGTTTAGGTAACTTTAACGAGAGGAGTTAATCTGTAAATTAATCTGTGACGCACCTCGAAAATTTAGCTGCACTGTCACGCTCTCGTCTTCGAGACCATCAATAATTTCACACCGGTACCGGCCCGTATCGTCGGACTGTAGCGGGTTGATGACGAGGGACGCATCGCCCGGGGCGCTTCGGTGGAGCCGCACTCGTCCTTTGAAGTCTCCGTAGCTCCGGTGACGTGTGCCGATGGCCACCATGACGTCGCGCTCCTGTCCCTCGCCGCTCACCGGCTGCCAGAACCACTTGACGCGCGTCCTGCGCGGCGCGCTGAGCGCAGGCTCGTAGCGGTAATGACACGGCAGTGTGGCGTTACTCCCCTGCACACCCGACACTAGAGTTTCAGGAGACTCCACGTGAAGACGGATCTTGTGGAAGTAGACTAAAAAGAAACATCATGTAAGTGAATAAACTCTTCAAAGAGAGTAAAGTAGGTTATTGTTTGTTATATTGTAGGGTATGTTTGTTTGTTCAACTATGCAAAAGTGAATAGCTTTGAACGTTTTTGACGGATTTGTGATGGAGATCACATTTTTGTGATATCTTAACCATCCTAACTTATTAAAACTATGTTATTACCAGTGTTGGGAAAGGATGCCTTGGAAATGTAGGCTAATAATAGGTTAGAGATTATAAATTACCCTATCTGATATCTAATAAGTACTGTAATCTAGTCTATTTAAATTATCAAAATAATGTAGCTAATTACATTTGATTAGTTTTCTAAAATTAGAATGTTTTCACTGTTCATTTGTCATTTAATGTTCATCATTTTAAATTATTCAAATCAGGGAGGGTAAACATTACAGTAGAACTTAACACTCAAAATACTTCATATTTTGAAACTTGTCACTTGAAATAAAACTATAATTATTTAATTTCAAAGTACAGCCACCACAAAATCAGACTTTAGTCACTACTTTTTACTTTGAGATTGTTCTGAGATTAAATACAGATTTAAAATCATAATGTATAGTTTAATAGTTATGATTTTTGAAATCAAATATTTGGTAACACTGCCATCTAACAATGCATTTGAAAAAAATCTTAAAAAATAAAGCATAAATAAACCTGGAATTAAAAACAGTTATCAAACAGTTAAGCAGGTGTCCTTTTCTCCTGAAACACTGGTGTCTCATATTTTAACCCCCTTTAACATTTTTATAAGTCACAGTAATTTAATAACACATTTGTTCTCAGTACCTCTAACTGGTTACAATTACATTTATTTTGTAATGTTATTTTGTATGTAACTAGTCACTCTCCAACACTGATTATTACTATAACAATATATACTATATAATTATAATTACCACAGAGCTTATAATAAATATATTTGTTCAGGAATTGTAAACTATTAAAAAATATGTACAAATAAAATTTGACATTTTATATACATTTTATTCAATGATAAGTGACAAAAGTTAGTTGAATTATATGTAGGCTACATGTGTACATGTTATGTATCAGCAAGCTGGCTTCTGTTTGCTGGTTTGTTACAGTAGTCAACAACTAAAGTGGATCAAAACCTTTTATCAAATTGGTCCTAAAACCTAAAACCAAAATGTTTTCTTGTGGATGTAAAAAGTATATCTTTGATGAATTGTTTTCATCCACTTCAGATGTTTACTACTGTATTTTGCACACATGAAAACATAAAATGATTAGGCTAACTTACTCTCCCCATTGCCATTTCCATTTCCATTAACTATGTCCTGATAATAATAGCCATTGGAGAATTTCTGTGCAAGGCTTCCGAGAAACAGGTGCATTAAAAGCACCAGCAGATGGCGTAAAATCCACATATTCACGACGATTCCCTGTATCCCACAGCTTTCCAGCAGCGTCCTTGAATTTTAGACAACCCAAGATGAGTAAAGATCAGCAATCAAATATAACGGAACATATATTTAGCTTTAAGCACCTTTTAAATCTGAATGATTTAAAAATGTATATAGAGTTTGACTTGCTCGCCTTAAACAACATAATCATCAGACAAGCTAGCTTTAACCTACTATACAAGAACTAACGTTACGTTAAGTTTATGGTTAGTGAAATTAAACGATTGCAGAAGCGAAAGCTAAAAGGATAAAACTAGCTATACAATTAAGCCCATAAAAAAGTTTTACGACAACAGAAAAACGTATGTAATAAAAAAAGTTATATAAAAACAGACTTAAAGTCGCAAACTCGTTTTGTTGTTGTCAACTAGTTAAATGTAGAATGCAAAGAGTCTGCCAATTATGCACATTCATTAAATAATACAAGCATTTTCTTAACTTACCAAATGTAAAACACTTTCTCAGGCTCCTTTTGCTACAACTACTCTGTTCATCGTCCGAGGTGAGGAATAATAGCTCTCTCTCTCTCTCTCTCTTTCTCGGTCTGTAATAATGATGTGGGACCGTGAGGTGACGTCACTCAGGCATCTCTTTTGAAGTTCTCCAGCTCGCGAACAATAATAATTGTGGGGTCTACACAGCAGTCGAGGGCTGCTGTCCATCAGCACGGTTTAATTTTACAGCATCAGGTTTGTTGATAACTTCTCAAAACCGAAACTGGAGCTTGTGTTCACGGTGCCAGCGAGAATATATTCCACCCAGATCTCTTGTTACGAGGGTTTGTCACAAAAACAATAATTCTTAATAGCCTCAGAGGCAGCCTGGCCTAATAACACAGTTGGTAATAATAGATTGTCACATACTGATTTTCTTTTACATTACAGAGTGTTAGGAAGAAAACAAACCCTAAAATCTGTTGTTAATAGTGAGACCAGATATTTTCACAGGCGTCCTAAATTCTGACCTTTTTTTCCTTGTTATTAAGCAATATGGTTGATGTAAATTCTAAATCGCAATATTTAAAGAGGAAAAGACTGTTAGGCGGCCTTTGGAGGCACCAGGATGTTGTACTGACAGGATCACTCAGTATAATGATCCCAAACTATGCACCTTTTCTCTTTCTCGGCCATTATCAGTGAATTTTCTCAGACCAGATCCAGTCATTTCAATGGAAACCTTGTGTTGAAGTTGTTTCTGTGAATTCATCATGTTGACCAACAGAACGCTGCTTGGTTTGAACGTATCTTGATCTGTTCTTCATCATACATCATGGACACTTTAAAAGACAAGAGTGAGCACATTTACATCGCCTCTCTCACAGATGCTCCAGCATTAGCGACGCATTTGAAGATCCCCGTCAATTAGTCCCCACAGCCAAGATGAAAGCCATCGCCTCAGGCAAGGACCGCCGAGACCCTTTGAATAGCTGTGGGCTTCACAGAAGCACGGTTTTGGCAGCTATCGGGTTGGAAGAACATTGTACACTAACTGTTTGCCCAAACTGAATAGGTCCAAAATGGCTGGATGTAAATGTTTTAGATTCTCCCAACACACTTGTGAGTCTTAGTTACTGCAGCCTGCCTGAGAAAACTGTTTGTTTTAAAAGGTTATTAGAAAATAATACATTTTTATGATTTTAAATATTATATCAAACAAATAAAGCGTTTAAATGTAGATTAGCTGCACAGTGCATTTCCCAGAAAAAATTTATACATTTTATACTTTTATTAAGGTAAATTAACACAATATTTACATAATCTCTTACTGAGAATTGTTTGGGGTCATTAAGTTATTTTAATGTTTTTGAAAGATGTTTCGTCTGCTTGCCATTGTAAAATAATAAAACTGTATTTAAAAAAATATATATATAGTGAATTTTCTGCTTCGGTAGTCCAGGCTTCAGTGTCACATGATTATTCATAAGTTAATATGCCGATTTGCTGCTCAAGAAACATTTATTATCAAGATTTAAAATAGTTATTTTTTTCTTTCAAGATCCTTTTGATTTAATAGAAAGTTCAAAATCACAGCATTTAACTGAAATGGAAATCTTTACTTAACTTTTGTTAATGCGTACTTCCTGAAAAGTGTATTAATTTCTTTAAATAAAAATACAATTAACAAAAAAGGCACTGAATCACAAACTTCCAAACAGTTGTGAATCTATATAAAATAATTTTTTGTACAAACATGTACCATATATGAGGGACACAAATGACACTCAATGTTCAGTACCAGTGGCATATATTTTATACATTTAAAAAAAAAAGGGTGTTTATCTGAGATTGTGTTCCCTGTGAATAACTGTGCTGAAAGAGCTTGAACAATATATGTAAGTGCTTCCAAACACCATCTTCTGAATGACTGTATGCGTGTGAATGAATGGAATTTAGCCCCACAGTTTTGTGGGTTTCTGATTTATTTATGTTGGCAGTTCCCGTCAAAAAAAGCTTGCAGTGAAACTCTAGTAATACTTCTGTTTATACTGATGATTTTGACAGTGAGGAGCGAATTTAAAAAATGTTGACCCAGTTTACAACCCCTCATAAACTTGTCAAGCAATGAGGCGAACGAGGCGAGATTTCCTTTGTAAAGATGTTATTAGAAAGCAAAGAATGTTTGCTCCTGACAAAATATTTGCCACAATACCTCATCCAAAATAGCCTTGTTTTTCCAGAAAAGAATCCTTCCTGGCTTTGCCCATCGGGTGCTGCTGTTTTCCTGCCATTCTTTAGACTATCACTTGATTCTCTCCTGCCTTCCTGCTTTGAGCCTCAAGAGCCTCTATATTAGTGTGTCCCAGTCAATCAGAACCAAAGAGAGTTTGTATGAAGGGACTATTTGGCAAAGGTACAAAAAATGATAATATAAAAAAAAATTCTCAAATATATTTTTCAATATACAAACTTAAAATAAAATCTAAAACGTGTTAGTAAAATAATGATATTAATTATTTTTACATATATTTAATTATTTTATACCTTTAAAATAAATACATAAACACATAATACACTAAAATATTATTATTTAATTATATTGTTCATTATATTATTAATTATATTATGATAAATACATCATTATTATAAAATATAATATTATTTAATATGAAACATATTAACATTTTATGTTTAATGTGTGCCTTTTTTAGAAGATTAAAGAATGTAGATGACTTCCAGTTTGTTTAGTTGGGGAAATATCCAAAGATTTTAACCATTACTGAAAAGTATATTATGGAGGTTTCATAACAAAACAAAACATTCTTCATAGGCAATAAGTATCTATTATATTCTTTATTTGTTTCTACAGTTGAAAACATGAGGAAAATCTTTCAAGAAATACTAAGGAAATGCATCTAGTCTAAACAATCTGAACACAGGAAGAGTGCTACAGTATGAGGCATTAAAAAATGACAAAAGACAAAAGGTTTAAGAACACACTGAATAGAAATAACAAAGTCAATGTGTCTTTACTGCAATGAAAACAACTCTCTGAGAAAAATCAAACACTAACATCAGTATAGAATCCATACCAGAGGAAATCAAAATGCATGCAGCCTAAATGCAGAGATCATGCTGGATTATTAGAATATTCTTCAGTGTTTGTTACCTTGAATACCACTTCAATTCTTCTCAGAAAATATCTCAAAGAAATACTGCCCATATATTTTCTCCTAAAGCTCTATTAATATTAATTCATATTAATACTCGTATCATATTGCACAGGCCCAAAATTGTAAATTTATTCGAGTGGGTGGGTTGAGGTGGGGGGTAGGGGGTCACAATGCATCATTTTGAAAACATTATGTAGATTGGATGGTCATATCAGAGATTCAGTGCCACCGTAAAAATTATTCCAAATTAGATTTGCACCCATCCTGAATCTCATTAAGCGACCAAGCTTGTGACAGGGTACGTCAAATCTTATAATGCAAGTGTGGCCCTATTTAAAAAAATAAATAAAAATTACACATTTGCTGACATCATAATAAGAAAAAACATGAGACCATGTTTGTTTTTAAGTCTTTGTACCATAAAAAGGTGGTTTATTACAGAATTATGGTGGAATAAAAAAAAATAAATTCAGTAGCACACTGCAAATAATTGAACTGCACCTGAGATCCGTGGCCATTCAAATTAAACAAAACTATAATAATAATAAATGATTGGCTGTCACATTTTATGACGAGGCCGTGAAAATGCATCAGCCTAGTTACATTTTTTTATTGATTTAAATCAAATTTTATACAAGAAACAAATGATCAAATTGCTACTTTCATTACATAAAATACAAATGAGCATAAAGCACAACCATATTTTGTGACTTCATCACTTGCTAATTTAAACTACTTCATAATATAAGACATAAAACAGCTTGGCTGCATTTACAACCAACTTAACACACTGATTCCTGTGTAAATAAATAAATTGTGACTTGTTTGGTATGTACAGTCTTTCTTCCAACTGATTGTAACTAATTTGAGTTTTATTTGACAGAAAAGGAAATTAAAATTGTTAAAACTCATTTGTAACACAATAAAAAGTTAAAAAAAAACTTAAGCTATTTCCTAATATGGTCATCTATGGGTAAATAAACATTAATACACATAAGCATTGACTTCATCTTCAAATGGCCACTGCATCAGACTATAGTTAGTACAAAATATTGAATGCTAAATGCGTCACGCTTTGATTTTGAGCTTCTGTGACATGGGTCCCCAGCTGTGCGGGGTGGTGTGGCGATGGTGCCCTCTGTTGCTAAGAGTGAGGCAGTGCAGGCATGGTTGAGGCAAGAGGGAATGGAGGCAAGTATAAAAGAGGAGAAGGAGAGAGAGAGAGAGAGAGAGAGAGAGAGAGAGATGGAGAGGGAGGAGTTCTACTCATCGCAGCCCAGCAGCTCCATTCGCAGGGTAATTTGTTCATGCCACGCCCACGGCAGGATGCGGACGAATCGTGCGTAGAAGGGGGGCTCGAACACGTTCTTTTTGTGCACGTTGTTGTCGCTGTTGCCAGGGAAAATCTGCAGGTGAAGCAGAAGGAAATAAAGATGGGGTGAGACAAGGACTTGACAGACGGATAGTGGGGGAAAAATCTGAGTGTACACAAGATGTGCGGAAACCATTAAAAGAAAATTCTGTCATTGTCATGTCGTACCGACTTATTTTCATCTGTGGAATGCAAAAATATTTTGAGGAAAGTTTCAAGTTTTTTGTCCATTTAAAAAAAAAACATTACATTTCCTCAAAATATCTTCTTTTATGTTCCACAGAAGAAAGATAGTCATACAGGTTTGGAATGACATGAGGGTGAATAACCTGGCAGAATTCACGGTATTATTGATATAGAAAGTGAAAGTCGTCATATTTGCCAAGTCTGGTAACCCATACTCGGAATTGGTGCTCTGCATTTAACCCATCCAAGTGCACACACACAGCAGTGAACACACACACACCGTGAACACACACCCGGAGCAGTGGGCAGCTATGTATCCAGCATCTGGGGAGTAACTAGGGGTTCAGTGCCTTGCTCAAGGGCACTTCAGCCATGGATGTTGAGGGTGGAAGAGAGCGCTGTTCATTAACTCCCTCCTACCTACACATCAGAATTCACAGATCCTAAAAATAGACAGATGCTGAGCACATTAACATAGTAGAGTTGTTTTATTTTATTAGTTATATGCTATTATAGTATGTATTTATAATTTTAAATAGCTTTAATTTGAATATTTTCAGTTGGTAATTTAAGTAATTTAGTGCTTTTGACATTTGTATTAGTTTTATTATTAAACTAATTTATTTATTCATTTTTACTTTTAGTAATTTTAATACTTCGACTTAAATCTTACCCCCCCCCCCCCAATTTTTCATGAATAATTTATATTTCATTTGAATTTAGCTTTATTTTAATTAACAAAAACTATTTTTAATAGTTTAGGTTAATAACACTGAAAACTGACACTAAAACATACAAACAAACATAATATGAAACATAATATTTAATCAATAATTCAGCCATGAGATGACTTATTATAATTGGTTCATTCGATTCAATGTTTCCAGCCATTCAGATTTACATACTCATCACGGTTTACCTATATAACCAGGACATATTCAAAGAATACCATGTTTGCATGATATGTAGGTCCTCATCTTAGCCCACCTCTTCCCCAGCACCACCTGTCTAGATCTGCTACGGGGGATCTTCCTCTCTCTAGCAGCAGCATGTTTTCTTTTCATTTTATGATCCGAACATTTAGCAGAAGCAAGTCTGCTAAATGCTCAGATCATAAACTTAAAGGGATATTTCACGGGATGCATCAAAACTATCTTAATTTGTGTTCCGAAGAAAAACAGAGGTCTTATACGTTTGGAATGACATGTGTAATTAATAACAGAATTTTCATTTTTGGATGAACTAACCCTTTAAGATCTAGTCTGCCAAAACCAAACCGGTTTACACTAATAAATTGATCCCGAGAGTTGTCTTGACTATAATTATGTTACGCAAGTTTTTCCATCTTATACTATTACTTCAAATGTTTTTTTATCAAAAACAAATTTTAATAGTTTTATTTAATAACAACACTGACAGTTTTGTTTTAGTTTTAGTGGCTGTGATCAGTTAAATTGACGAAGATTTTAAACCCATTTGTGTTCTGAATGAAACCTTTAATGAGCAGGTCAGGATAAAACTTGATTCAAAAGGAACTAGGTAATTAGGGGTCAAATTTGATTTCAATTCAAGTGAGAATCAAAGCATAGTTAAGAACCAACCTTATCTGTTTTTGTCTTGTTGTCTTTGAGTATGGTCCAGTACTTGCCGTCATCACTGTGAGCCACTTTAAAGGCGGACACAAATTGCACATTGCCAAAGTCTTTGGCCCCTTGCGTGATAATCCCTGTGATGCGCTTTGGTCTGAGCAGGTCCACCTAAAAGAAATAAAAAAAAACTGGCATTTAGTTATAATGATCTGTGCTATGACATATTCACTACTGGCCTCCAGATAATTGTGTAATTGTAAGACGTTTGCTGTTTGTAAATGATAGCCCCTCAGGACAGTGCAGATTGAAAATCAGGGCGATCTGAATGCATTCAGCCTCTGAAAGGTCATCCAATGTGTAAATGTGCTAGGATCCCAAAGCAACGATCAAGAATGAGTTCATTTCCTACGCAAACAGAAGGGAAGACACTCAAACTGATCTCAGACAGTATCCAGGCAATACTCCCGCTTAATAAAAAATGACTTTTGTTAAAGTTGGAGTGATTATATATACACTTTTGTTCAAAAGTCTGAGATTAGTCAAATAAAAAATGAATAAAGGACATTTAACTGATCAGAAGTGACAGTAAAGACATTATAATGTTACGAAGGATTTCTAAATTAAATATATGCCACTTTTGTTTCACTTTTTGTAAATGTATCACGATTTCCACAAAAATATAAAGCAGCTGTTTTTAACACTGATATGAATAAATTGAAATGTTCTTGTGGAACATTTAGGATATTAGAATGATTTCTGAAGGATCATGTGATATGTCATGTCAAGGCTGCATCTCATTGCTAGTTTTACTTGATCTTAGCGATGTGTTCGACACCATAGATCATGACATACTCATAGATCGATTACTAAACTATACAGGTATTCAAGGGCAGGCTCTAAGATGTTTTAGATCCTACCTGATTGCTACCATTTTGTTTATTTAAATGGGGAGTCATCTCGTTTATCACCAATAAAATAAGGAGTGCCACAAGGATCCGTCCTAGGTCCCCTTTTATTTTCAATATACATGTTGCCCCTTGGTAATATTATTAGAAAATACGGAATTAGCTTCCACTGTTATGCTGATGATACTCAGCTATATATCTCAACGAGATCAGATTCAACTTCTAAATTATCTAAGCTAACAGAGTGTGTTAAAAACGTACAGGATAGGATGACCAATAATTTTCTTCTATTAAATTTCGATAAGACAGAGATATTAATTATTGGACCAAAAAACTGTACACAGAATCTTGTAGATTACAATTAGCAAGAAAAGCTAGTTGATGCATTCATGACCTCTAGACTGGACTATTGCAATGCACTGGTGGATGTCCTGCTTCTTCAATAAACAAGCTACAGGTAGTCCAAAATGCAGCAGCTAGAGTCCTTACCAGGTCAAGAAAATATGATCATATTACCCCAATTTTACAGTCTCTGCACTGGCTACCCTTTAAGTTCCGTATCAGTTACAAATTATCATTACTTACCTATAAAGGCCCTAAATGGTTTAGCTCCTGCGTACCTAACTAGTCTTCTACCATGTTACAATCCATCCCTAAGGTCACAAAACGCTGGACTTTTGGTAGTTCCTAGGATAGCAAAGTCCACTATAGGAGGTAGAGCTTTTTCACATTTGGCTCCCAAACTCTGGAATAGCCTTCCTGATAATGTTCGGGGCTCAGACACACTCTCTCTGTTTAAATCTAGATTAAAAACGCATCTCTTTCGCCAAGCATTCAAATAATGTATCTCTTAATTTGTGAGTGCAGTTGCATCTGATCAAATGCGCATTTTTATTCTTTAGCTTGGGTTAAACTAATTAATTTTACTTTGTCGGAACAGCAGCTATGCTAATGATGTCTCTATTTGTTTCTATGTTTTGCTAACTAGGATTTACACAAGCTCCAGTCTGGATCCAGAACACCTGAGAAGATATAATGCTGACCCCTCAGAGGACCCCAGATGATGCTAACCCTGAATCAACAAACAGAACTAAATATTAATTATTTGTTAATAGAGAAGATGCGCAAATCCACTTCATTTTCAGCGTTTTTTGGTGCATCTTCTCAGTTAACAACGGCTCTGTGTAGGAACAGCTGCTCTATGTGAAATCACGCACCTGATGGAATTAACCGCTGATTAGAGAACCGGCTTTACTAACGAGATGCGCATTAACGATCGGCCGATCGTGATCGGAGCACCCCTACTAAATATTGCTACAAGTGTGACTGCATCATATAATAATTGCTGTTAATAATGTTCATTGTCTGGCTGACTACGTCTTGTATTCATTTTTCTGAAAAATCCTGTCATACAAGCACAAACTGACAGTCACCACTTATAAGCTACTACTAAATATTGTAGAAACGTAATTCTTTGCTTTGCTTTGTAACGATTTGTATTGTAAAAGGCACTATGAACTTGAATTGAATTGAATAGAATGTGACAGTGAAAACTAGAATAATGATGCTGAAAAATTCAGCTCTGTCTCAACAGAATAAACTACATTTTAAAATATAATCAAATAGAAAATAGTAATTTTAAATTGTAATAATATTCCAAAATGGTTACAAAATGACTACAAAAATCTTTAAAATGCAAATTTATTCAGTTAAAGACTCACTTCAGATGGAACACATGACTCTAAATCGGTCTCTTCACAGGCTTACAAGTTTGTCATCTCACCTGGAGCCACTCGGAGCGGTTATTGGTGGCTGCTGTCCAGGCGTTGATCTTGCCCTGCTTGTCCAGACGAGCGTAATGCGGGTGCCAGGTGAACGACTCGATCCCCCAGGTGCGAAAAGTGCTGGAAGCTGTCAGCTGCCTGTCATCGATCAGCCGTGACTTGATACCTAGCGGCTCGGAGCAACCTGTCGTGTTCAAATACACTGTGAAGTGAGACAACAGAAAGAGGAAGGGGACGGGACAGGAAGTGGCAGAGGGATGGATGGGAAGCGTGTCAGCACAAGCACCACAAACGACATCAGCACTGAGCAAGTTTCATGCAGGTGAGCTCAAGATGCTGTGTGTGACGGGGCGTGTGTGAAGCGCATGCGAGCGAGAGCCGGCGGTGTGTGAAGCGTGCTGTGATGGACAGCCTGAGAGACACAGATGGAACAGTGAATGAAACAATGACATCTGCACCATTTCAGTGATTAGAAATGAGACTTTCATGAAGGGATGCATGATATAACGTACCATATCGACTGATACTGGACTTTTTTTGTTAATTATTAGTATTATAAGTAACTTGCTAATTTTATGTTTTTACATTTAGATGCCCATTTCAATGATGAAAGGTCACTTAAGTTCATCTTTAAAAACAGTCACCATTTAATAACACTGATAAATGTTTAATCTCACAGAGAATATCTATTGTTCATAAGTGTACATTATAATATTGAGATGCCAATTGAGATCATAATTGCACACAGGGGTTTAGTATTATTATTATTATATTAAACTAGCTAGGTTTTTTACAGAATATAATATAAAAACTGGCCAATTACATCATTTAAAATAATATAATATAATCATATTTTAAACAAATATTCAAGAAAAGAATTGATCTTTCTTAAACGCTTGCAGAAAACTAGAACGAAATTTAGCAAGCATATACCACACAGGTTAACCAGTGCTGTTCCTCATCACTATATGCAGCTCAAAACCGTGTCAGATGTCTGAGAGGTTTCTACTCAGAATGTTCAGTTTGGGAAGATGTGACTTTGTTCCTTCAGCCAAACAAGCTGCGGTCCTTAACTTCACCACTAACGAAGACGAGCAGGAAATTGTGATGCTGCTTGGTCACTTTTTCTTCCATAAAACCACAGCATTATAACCATATTCTAGTGGAGTTGTTTTGTCTTTTGGCTTCCATAAATCTATTCTTAAGAATGTATAAACATGCAAGAATATCATTGGGGCTTTACCGTTGAGTTCACAGCCCACCAGCTCCATTCTCAGTGTACAGGCTTTACGGCACACAACAGGAATGATTCGTATGTACTGAGCTATGATTGGAGGATCGAACAAATTAGTCTTTGTCCCATCGTTGTCCACATTACCAACAAAGATCTGGAGAACAGAAATGCATACAATCATTAGTTATTTAAAACTTGTAATATAATTACAGGATTTGAAACATTTGAAACACACACACACACACACACACACATATATATATATATATATATATATATATTTATAAAATCACATTAAAACCAACTTGGAAACATTTTATAATGTCTTATTTTTTTATTTTTTTGACAACTTTTCAAATTATTATATGTATTAATATATGTGTAATAAACACATATACAGTAATCAATTATATAATAAATGTAGCAATATATAATAACTATATTACTACTATGTATCAATTTTATAGTTTTGTCCCAGACCCAAAATTGTTATCTTAAACCATGAAAATCCAATTCTAAAAATACGAATTACGTTTACTTTTAAAATGATGGTGATCCAAACAAACAGTGAAATATAAAAAAGTGTCAATCATTTGACCAGAAGTGCTCACAGTTAAACATACACCCAAAAAGTTCAAACCAAAACAAAAAAAGATTAAATAATAAATAAATAAATAGAGAAAAATGAGTGACTCCTCACCACATCTTTGCTCTGGCCCTCGGGTCTGTACATGGTGTAGGTTCGCCCATCTAAACTGGATGCCACCTTGAAGGCTTTGATGAACTCGGCTGCGCCCATGCGACTGGCACCCTGGGTAATGATGCCAGTGAAACGCATCTTCCTCTGCAGGTTGATCTATCATTAAATAAGTCATTAAATGAGTCATTTTTGGGTCAGCACAAATTATATTTGAACTCCAAATATGTATTTAACCAGTAAACCAAACAGACTTGTTTACCTCGATCCAGGGGTTCTTGTCATGTGTCGCAGAGGTCCAAGCATTGGCGAGTCCCTTGTTATTCAGTCGGGCTAATTCAGGCCCCCAGCGCTGCAGTCCCAGAATGCCATAGTACACAGAAGAGGCAGTAATATGAGATTCGGCGATGCCTCCTCCTTCCATTCCCAGCAGAGAGATGCATCCTGGGAACCAGAGCCAGACATTAGCAGATATTCAAGAGCTCAGGAGGCTTACTGTGCGACAGACAGATGGATAAACAGTGTGATGACCGCATTCACAGGAGAGACGTAGCCACTGTGTGCTGAATGAAGTCACCAAATAAAAAGCCAAATACGTGATGGAAATAAAAGTGAAAACCAGTTTGTGGACATGTGTACTGGCAGTGTCCTACTTACGCAGATTGCAGTGCTTTCCTACATAGGGTGAGGGACATTTACAGGTGAAATCGCCATCAAGATCTCGACAGGTGCCTCCATTCTGACAGGGCTGGCCGGCACAGTCATTCACATCTGTGGGAATCATAAGGTGTCTGTAAAACTCATCAAAACTGGTCTGGACAGGCAAAACAGTTGTCAAAAATAAAGCCATTTTTTTTCTGACCTCTAGATGGCAACAAGCAACTTCTACAATGGTCTGAGGTACATGAAGATCTAATATAAAAATACAATTATTTTCTTCAAAAGCTAAAATGATTTTAAATACATATTTATTCTGCATAATGGTTTCTAAATTAATTTAATAATTAATAATTAATTAATAATTAATTCTAATAATTCATTTGTAACATCCTTTAAAGTCAACATACTAAATTTATTTATGTATCGGCCATAATAAACATATAAACACATTCTTATTGCTTAAAGTTTTTCTGTTCTAAATTCCCTCAACGATTTCATTTACGATACATAAGTCTCTAAATAAAACTCTTTATTAAATAAAATTTTTCTTTTTTACATAAAATTATTCAATTGAAATGTATTTACATTTAATTAAAATCTCTTTATTCAAAGCACAAAAACTCAAAGCATCTCTCATGAATATCACTTAATTATATAACAAAATCAAACCAAGTGGCATTCATTTTATATTTTTAAATGTTCAGATTTTAAATTTCAAAATAATAAAACATTATAAGTAACATTTAGTAATGCATAAATGTAATAACATATGAAATGCAATTAAACATTTTTAATGCAGGCACTAAAGTTTGTCTTATATTCAATATTACTGCAAATAAAAAGTCAAACAAAATAAAAATAAAATGAAAAAGAAAGAACAGAAGTGGGGAAGAGGCAGATGATGTGGTAATATTATATATTTATACTTGTAATTTTTGTTTTGCTACTACTCAATATGAACTACATGTGCACTGAATACATACAATCCCAGCTGTATCATTTGGTTTTGACAGCTACGTGAAGAACTGACCATTATTCATATTCAGATCTTGGAAAATTGCTGTTCCAAGAAATGTTTTCTCATCCAGTTAGAGATGTATCACTCAGTTAAATACAATAATGTTTGTCCAAATTAAAGCCAGAAATACTAGTCAAAGTTTTCTAATAACAGTGGTTACGATGGCAACCCAGAATTGAGGGCACATATAAGGAACCCACATATGACCCCGCACGACTGGATCTTTACAGTCGTTCATTAAGAGGATATAGGAGGCTGAGGCAGACCTGCTGAAGTTTCTAATCCACTTATGAGCAACAGTGTCACGTCAGATCACCAACATGCTTCAATCACAAGTGTGTCAGAATTATTAAAAGGTCAACATGATGACGCAGAGAAAGGGTGTATATTGGCCCTCATGTGCCTGAAGGGCATTTTATGTTGTGGGGAAAAAATTTTAATTAAACAGAGAAAAAAAAAAGACAAAGAATCTGCAAATGAACATTCCAGCAAAACTGAAGGAAATCAGTGGGATTATCTGGTGTGTGCAGATGGAGCGTGACTGGGTGTGACCGGTCACAGTGGTCCAGTGCCAACGCAGTGCTCAGTCATACTGAAACACTTCCAAACCTCCAGAGGTCAGCGAGCAGTACTTCCCAGTTCCCCATAAGTGTTAAGAGCGGTCACTTTGTGCTGGACTGACATAAAATGACTGCTGGTGAATCGGAGCTTCAAGATGCATTTTTTGCTTATTCCATGTATCCTCTATATTCATAAGAAAGAGTAGCACACTGATTTTCTTTGGCCCTCTAGTGCACAACACAATGAAATCTCCACAATACAACGGAAACAAGTCACAACACCATGGTCACAAGCCACAAAACAACGGAAACAAGTCAAAACACAACGGAAACAAGCCACAACATAACGGAAACGAGCCACAACATAATGGAAACGAGCCACAAAACAACAGAAAACGAGCCACGACACAACGGAAACAAGTCACAAAACAATGGAAACAAGTCACAACAACATCATGGTCACAAGCCACAACATAACGGAAACATGTCATAAAACAATGGAAAAAAGCCACGACACAACGGAAACAAAACAAGAGAAACAAGCTACAACCGAATGGAAGCAAGCCACAACACAACGCAAACAAGTCACAACATCATGGACACAAGCTGCAACACAGCAAAATTAGCACAAAACAACCAAATTAGCAAAACACAATGAAATTAACAACACAATGGTAACAAGCTGCAACATGACAAGATTAGCACAATACAATTAAACCGGTCCTGTGTTATGGTGATTTTATTGCTAGGCCATCGTACTAAATAGTTCCCGAAAGTTTGTCAGCGATCCAAATGCAAACTGCTAATGTTAACACTCTCAACTGTAGAATGGGTTAAATGGGTCATATGCTGCAATTTCAAGTTGTCCTTTCTCTTTGGAGTGTTACAAGGTGTTCGTGAATCGATAAGATCCCTAACGTTTCAAAGACTAAAGTCTCAAACCCAAAGAGATATTCTTTATAAAGGTTAAGACTCATCCACACCCTCCTACAACACCTTGTTTAAACATGGCCCCACGTCTAAGTCACGGTTTTTTTTTTTTAAAGATTTGCATAACATCGCCCAAATGTTCACGCAAATAAACGCAGCGTAACTTTTATTCTTGATGTAGCATTGTTGCTGCTGCCACCACCACCATTTGTGTTTCATTATAAAATGCAAAACTGCTTTGTTAGGCCTTCCAAAAGAGGACACAACTTGAAATCAGTAGTTATGTTGTATTTAAAACACTGTTCCAGAACAGTTCAAATCCAAATATTCAGATGTGTGTTTCCCGAACCTGGGCGAGTAGCCAGCAGGTTACACTGACTCACAGTAAGTAGGTTTTCATATGTAAAGGATTTGCCACTGATGATTCAAACATGTTTTTAGAAGTGAAGAGTAGCACTTGATGCAAAACTCATAAGTAATTTTAATCAGTAATTATGTCCCCACCGTATGCAACAATTGGCTCGTTTGTAATGGGTTTTAATGGTTTTGTCTTGTCATGCAGGGCACAGACATGTACTTATAATGTAGGGGACTTATAATGTACTTTTAGGTAAAACTTCAGAAATTATTACAAAGTGCACTTTTTAGAAGTGGATTTAAGTGTGTCATGAAAGTAGCTACACTCTCTTTAAGTCCATTTCAATGGTTTTATTTCATTAATATTATATTATCTGCAATTACATCTTACAAAAAGAACATGCTTTTAGGATTACACTTCAAATGCACATTCAATACAATAAAGCACACTTCTTTTTCACAAGGGCTTGACATTTCAAGTTCCCACTTCAAGCATGGCAATTTAGAATAAAACTGTAAAATGCTAGCGGATATTCCTAATGTTAATGCAAGAAGCGGATCATTGCTGCCCACCGAGAAGCAATTCAACACAGTAGTGCATTCTGTTATTCTGAGAACATCAATATCTAGCTACATAATGTGAAATGCAATCTTATGTCAGTTGCAACATCATCCAAATCAATAAAATGCAAGGTAGGAGGTCTCCACTTCCACATGTGACAGTGAAACTGGGGCATCCAAGAGAAAAAAACTGAAGCAAGCTGGGAAGGAACAAAAGAAAGCATTTATGATGACATTTTATGCTTTTTCTTTAGTCTTATTATCTGTTTGTGAAGATGGCTGCACCATACATGTATTTTTTCCATGTCTACTTGTTGTATAATCTATAATCTTTATTCGCTTGTCACTAAACAAGTAAAAACTAGTAAACTAAATGCTATTTGGTTGCTTTCTGTGTTAGTTATACTGTCTCTTCCTGTCTAATCAGGCGATCCTTGACCAAAATAAGGTCTAATTTGGACTTTTGCTAAATTATCTTTCTAAAGAAGTTGATCTGAAAAGAGATATGTTAACACAGTCATGGAAATTAGACAACAAAAACATTAATAAGATGATGATTTAGTCAATAAATTCTATGCTTTTTGTCATTTTATTATTTTATTTTATTTGCCATGATCTATGGACCATATTGTTACAGCTAACTACGTTTATTAATATTTAAATAGTTATCCTTAATTTTAAAAACTTAAAATAAAATAAATATAAATATTTACGCTAAAAAAGTAATATTAAAAGTAAATAAAAAACATATTAAAACCCTAATATAATATAACCAAAATAATTAATTATATTTACTACATTTAAACAAACTAAAATGAAAACTGAAAATCAGTCGAGTCTGAGAAATGCTTTGTGCTTAAGCCCTAACCAGCCATTAAAATCCCTTGACCGCAATGCAGAGAAAGATTAGTGAGGAAAAAAAAACAGAAAAATAACACCAATACAGCAATTAGAAGTGAGAAATTTGAGTGAGAAAACTAGCTCTTATTAACTGGAAAATAGGGAAATTACACCGTAGTGGCAGAAAGGCAGCACCAATTTAGCTAGCAAGCTTTAGATGCAGGAATCAAGCGCTTCGTTAACTCTTTGACTTGCTTGCAGACACACAAGAGAGGCACTGATTCTGCATTTAAACCTTTCAGCAGGTTTCTATTTCAATCAGCTCAGCTAATGTGACCAGTGCTCCACTGCGTAAAAGCTTTTTGACACAGATTTCACGGCCTCTTGCGGGGCTTTCAGACCAATTTCATGCTGTCAGTGAAACATTTCTGCCAGCTGAGAGCCGAGGATGTGTGCGGACTTCATTTACTTTGCCTCCTCCACTTGCATTTTACCCCAGCAACAGGGCTAGTGTGCGACAGCGTGGGTGTGCTACGCTACAATCATATTTTAATTTGTGCTGCCACTATGTTTGACACTAAACTCCACAATCTTTGCCGTCATCCGAGCTTGATTTAGACGTCTCTCTGAGCGATTAAGAAGCTTCTAAACAGTCAATTCAATGTCATTTCCGTTCTTATCTAGCCACATTCCCAGCCACACTGAAGATGAGCCCCCGCATGTTTAACTAAACCCAGTCTAAACATCATAACCCTTTTATCAAGCGCGGGAAAGCTGGCTCTGAAGCCATAATGTCCACCGTAATCAGAGAGTACGTGAGTCTCTGTGGTGAACTAAACAATCAATGCTGTCTCAAATTTATAGCATGGAAAAGCAACGTTCAATTATGGAGGGATTTCAGGCTTTTCATTGGCCAAATTCTGGTCAATCAAATTATATTATATAAATATTAAATTTTTTTACGTTTTAAGCCCAGACATTGGACATTGTGCTTATTGTCTAACTAGGTTTTGAAAGACATAAAGTGAAGTGGGTGACCAATCACATGTGATTTATCTTAACTGTGGAACTATGTGAGGGGCGACACAGTCATGGCTTGGCTGTTTGTTGTGGTGTTTTGTGCTGAGGGCTGCAGGTCTGTTCGCCCCTCAGCCAACAGCCGACGACAGCAGAGACTAGAGTGGTTCTCTGCTGTCTTAAGAGTTGCATCTGTTAATATAGCGGAGATTTGACCATCTGTCCTCATTACATCCAGAGAGCTCCTGGAATTGACGTAGACCATGGTACTTGGTGAAATAATTAGTCATGCATTTCTGAAGAGAACAGCTGCATGTGATATGTTGAAAAAAAAAAAAAACGCTTTCTGCAATACAGTATCTAATTTATCCTTGCATGGGAACTATGGCCAGACACAATTCATAAGACATATAAAAGCTAAAGAAATCTTGTATGAACATATAAAATGTGTCAGCCAGCATGCAACATGCAAATTCTCTATGCTGACCAACAGAAAACTGCTTTCAGTAATGTGAACACATTATCAACAGCTAAATCTGACTGAACCCAGACGATTTAGGCAGTTTAGAACTACAATTGGCCATCTGGGTTCGGTTCTGTGAGAGTTAATTACCATTTGGATGCAGATGTGATCTCCATCCTAATGTAAATTTGATTTCACAGCAATTGAGTTTTCTGATAAGCACTTATATGTTTGGCATGAAACAGATCCTACGGTTTGGATAAAAGCGACTCACTGTTCTGGCAGTGGATTCCATCGAAGCCTATTTGACACTTGCAGATATATTCACTGAAGACGTCTCCTCTTCGGGAGTTGGTGATGATTTCACAGAGGCCATCGTTTTTACAGGGGTTAGGTTTGCAGGGCCCTGAGAACAAAGGTCATGCGAGAAATGATAAACCATACATGCATACAAGCATCCTTTGCACACATGTTCACATATATCTACATAAATAACTGATAAGACTGTTACCGAAATCAGTCTCGTTGCAGATGTGTCCGGTGAATCCTTCAGCACAAATGCATTTAAAGGCATCTTTTCCATCTTCGGTCACACATGTTCCTCCGTTCAAGCATACATTTACTTCACAGCTGTCAGCTGAGAAAAGACAAAGAAAGTGGATTTGACATTAAATCCATTATTGATATAACTTTCAACAAAACTCAGAGGGGCTCATTCATTAAGCATGAACAGAATCTCTTTTTTAATACACTTATATAAATTGTTACATTCAAATCCAAGCAACATGAATTTACGAAGGATTACAGAGAAATTATTATACTTGTGTTTCATGAATAATGCTCATTTGGGGTTAATTCAGTGCCATCAGCAGTATTTTCTGATTCTAGAATTCTGTTTCTTTTAAAAAGGGAAGTGAAAAAGACAATGGGGTCACGGTTTGGTCATGTTTTTATTAGGGTTGGACAAAGTGGACATGACCCAAACTGCTGACGAGGCCGCAGCATTACAAATCCTTCTAGAAGTTTCTCTGCTGTCCTGTGGTCTACATAAAAATTGTTTGTGAAGGTCAGGAAGTGTTTACGTGGGACAGCAATGGACTGAGGAAAAAAGTACGAAAATTTAGCAGAATAAAAATAACAATAATAAAAAAGAAAATGCAAATTAATGTAGAATAAATTGAGTATTATCCTAAAGGATCAAATGTAAGTAATAATAATAATAATAAAAATAAATAAATTAAAAAGAGAAGGAAAAATAAGCAATATATGGATTTGGAACTACATAAGGGGGAGCAAACAAAATGGCAGAATTTTTTTTTTGCTACATTAAGCTAAAGAAACTGCACCGCTTACATTTTACGGATATGCTGAAATGGAAACCAAAAACCAAAAATATCCCACTTCAGTTTGTGGGGCTGTTACTATCTTTAACTGATAATTTTAGCCTAACACATATAGGCCTTGAATTTGTGGAGTTGTAACTCTTCACAATCTGTGCTGGCTTCACACAACTCTGTGTAAATGACACATCCGTGAGAGACTTCCTGCGCATCGTTGTGTCCTCCCCTGGCGCCAATCCAAAATACCACAACGGAGACACTCAGCAGAGTTTATTCTAGGTGAGCGGCACTCCAAATGATAATTAGCCCGTGTTCCATGCAGCTCCACTGCAGGTTTCAACTGTGTGAACTTGTTTTCGCGCCAAGACATCATTTGGCGAAAAATCTCTTCTAATTGTGACAAAAGGCAACGGCCTTCACGCTCAGGGCTGAAGCTTCTGGGATAACGATAAAGCCCCGGCCTGCATAAACAGAAACCTTCTTATCCAAACGATTGCAATGTTTATCTTTGGAATGGAATGCATCCTTCTTTTCACGCTATACCAGAAGGCTCAAAGCACAATTCCCTTTAATCTTCAAGGAAACTAATTTCAGTTTTTGGGGAAAAAAATAAATAAAATAAAAATTCCCTTGGAACTGCTTTTTATATAACACGCCAGGAACAAAACGTTTAGCAAGTCAGATCAACCCATCCATCACAGATTAGCACAGAACACTCCATGGGGAACAGAAACTGTATGTGGATAGCCTGAAGGATTCAAAGTCAACAAGCTTTTCTTGCTGAACAGTTATGACAAAACTGACAAGAAATTGAGAACTGAAAGTAATTCATTGCAGCTTAATAACTCACTGCTAGTCAAAATTCTGCTTTTGTTTCCATAGAAATGTAACTGAACAGAAACTGTTGCTGTCCATCTGCGTGCAATGTCTTTCCACTTTTTTGAGGTGCTGACATGGGCATGTGTTTGTGGGCAAACTCTTGTATCCAACAGGATAAATTACCCAAAAAATTCCATAATTTAACCCATCCTCATTTACCCACTTTCCAAACAATGAAAATGAAAGTTAATGAAGCTCAAATAAATGAATAAATGTATAAATAAATAAAGTAAAAAATGTGATTGGTAAATGCTCTTCTGAAATTCAATTTGCAAAACAATCATTAAAGTTATTTGTTTTATTTCAATTATTATCATTTTTAATAATAATAGCACTGTCAATCAATTAATCGCAATAATATAATATATATATATATATATATATATATATATATATATATATATAGATAGATAGATAGATAGATATACACAGATATATAAAAAATATACACACACACACGCAATATTTAAGAAAAATGTTGTTTATATTTTAAATACATGTATAATATAAACTATATATGAATATAAATATATACATATGTAAATACATAAAATATTTTAGAAATATATACTGCATTGTGTGTATTTATATATACATAATAAATGTACACAGTACACACATTATTTAAAAAAAATATTTTGGATATGATTATATCTCGATTAATCATTTTACAGCACTAAATATTTATAATAATAATAATAATAAAATTGTTTGCAACATTTAAAAGGAATTGAAAAGGAATTGCATTTAAAAACTTATTTTTATTTATTTAAAATGTATTGCATTCACTTCCTTTTAAACACGAATGACATTGTTTTAAATGTGTATTTATGCGTCAAAATAAGTTATTTAGTTTTATTGTTATATTTAACTACATTTAAAAAAAAAATTATTTTAACCATTTTTAATGTCTTTTAATTTGGCAGTATAAAAGTAATTTATCAATTGATGTTTTTATGTTTAAATTATTTTATTTAGCATTTATTTATTGTTTTAATAACACTAGTAGTTCTCTAGCCATCATTCACTTTCATTTTATAGAAATGAGTGGCATAATTATCAGAAACTTCTTTTGGGAAGAAATAAATAGGCCTACAGGTTTTGAATCACAAGAGTTGGAGTAATGTTTTGGGTAAACCATTGGTATAACTATACTTGAGATTATATTTATGAAAACTAATCCGGGTGGATAATATTTCATGTCAAGGATTCCACTTCATGATGTATTACCTAACATTTACTAGCTATTCTTAACCTAGTTTAACTTTTGTAGAACTCAATGTTAGCCTAATACTTTCAGGAAGGCCGTTAGACAGAACTGAACACATCAGCTGAACGTAAAGCTGCTTGATGAAGTGAAACATTTGATCAGCGTCTCATCAGCTGAGCTGGCCTTTTGATCAGCAAAAGCTCTGAAATGGGAGTGAGAGCAGATTATTCCCACAGGCTTTCGGATAGATGGCTTTACACACTATAGTATATCACATGGTCTTATTCCGGAGTTAAACGTGTAGAGGCAGGCAACTGTGGGAGTGTTCGCTGCTCTCTCACAAATGAGGCACGCAAACAGGGACAAAGAAAGCAGAAATGAAGTTTGGCCAGACAACTGTGACCCTGAAAAAACAAGCGGCCATGAGTAATAACCAACGTGCAACTGACCCAATCCCAGTATGGTCAAAACAATCTTACTGTGACTGCACTGATATTAAAAATGTGCAGCCTTAAAGGGATACACCTAAAAATACGAATTTTGGAATAACAGTTGAACCAATTGCAATTTGGTTATACTAGTGGCACAAAAATGACAAACTTCAGCTTTAAATTTGAAAGTAAACAGTCCAATAACAAACACATTTGATGTGCTACTATTATGGTTTGCCAGAAAAATACTACATTTTTTAACTTAAAAAACCAAAATGAACCGTTTGCAGCTGAAAATAACAGAACAGCTCAAAACCATAAAACCACTCGCTCCTTCATTTCATATATCTGGAACGACACTTGAGTCATTTCAGAAAGAAGCATGACCTGATCTGCAATCGTATGAGTACAATCATTATATAATAACTAATAACGCTTAAAAAGTAGGGAAGGGCTTTAGAAATGAGTCATCAGCATGAGGAGTCATTCAGCTAAAATCTGCTGAGCGGATCACGCACACTTGGCCAACAAAAGAACCCTTGACTGTAGTATTAAGAACAGGTGCAAAACAAAAACAACAGACTGGAGGACAACCAAAACACTGCACATGTTCATGTGAGAGCACGCAAATGCAACAAAACACCTACACACTGAATCCCAGTTTGATTCTAGGGGATTCAAGAAAAGAAAGAGATGCAGTGCACTCAGTGTTTATAGGCTAAAGACGTTTATAGGATTGATAATGGTAATTTAGTGACATTGTAAGGTCTTAAAATGGTCATATATTCAAATCATGGAGCTGGATTTTAAATTCAAAAATTTTTTTTACGTTTATAAAATAAAATACTGTAACATTCACAACTCAAAAACATCCTTCCAATAAAAAAAAAATGCATTTATAGAAGATATGCTGCCAATATTTATTTTCATATTATTGCTGATAACCTATGTACGGACAATGTTCTAAATTTCTATGTCTAAATATAATATTTAGAAATGGTTTAAAATAATACAGGTGTTTCACAAAGAAAATCACAACCTTAAAACTTACAGGATGAAAAAAAGTTTTATGAGAGAGATTTTGAGATATGCACATTAAGTGTTATTACATCATTACTGGCAATAGTTTTAAAGATTATTTGAGGGTTAGATGATGGGACGGATAATCGAAATGTTAAAAAAAGAGAAAATTAATATTCACAATATAATAAGTCAATCAAACATAAAAAGGAGCTCATTTTGACCAGTAGTACTGTCAATCAATTAATCGCGATTAATCGCATCCAAAATAAAAGTTTTTGTTTACAAAATATATGAATGTGTACGGTGTTTGTTTATTAAAATATATATAAATACACACACATTCAGTATATATTTTGAAAATATTTACATGTATATACAATTATATGTATTTATTATTACATTTTATATAAATATTTAATACACAAACATAACATTTTCTTAAATGTACACACATGCATTGGTATTTATAAATACATAATAAATATGCACAGTACACACTCATACTCATATATTATGTAAACAAAAACTTTTAATTTGGATGCGATTAATCGCGGGTAATGTAACAGAACCTTTTAAGTTGTTAAAAATAGGTGATCTGTGTCTAGGTGCCGATTTGCGTTACTACCCCTGTATATATTTAGACTCCTAAAGTCTTAGCTCAAGACTACCATGAAATTACTTTAAGGCTTATTGCCTCACACTTTATGCTAAAGGTGTCCTGGATTTGTTACTCCACATTACTGCTGGTGTGAATATGCATGTGTGTAGGTGTGTGTTAATGCACAGTGTGTTTTCTCAGCTATGCGGTCATTCGCACATCATTTAAGATGCCTTCATACGGCCCTGGAGAACTCGGTGTTCCAAACCTCACATTCCTACGTCACTGAAACCCATGTTAAATCTCCCAGAACAGCTCAATACACTGAGCCGCTTGGCTTGCACCTCTTAATGACAAACAAATGATCCATAAAGATATGGTCTGCACATAAGAAACATACTGTTCTTTGACCAATAAACTGCTTTTTTAAAGTAAACTGTCAGTGAGCTTGCATCTTCAGGTGAGATTTCTGTAAACTAAAGGGATTTCTCTAGAACACCAAAGCCATCTGTTCTTATAAATAACCCACAAAGACTAAAAATACACTCTGATGTACAGAGAAAACAGCCATTCTCTAAGGCAACGCAAATATGCTTATAATTAATCTTAGTTGGAAATTCAACAATGCACAGCATACATTTTGGCATTCACACAGATTCAAAATTGACATAAATCCAGTGCAGCGCATTTGTTCAAAAACTGGTGAAGAAAGTTTTCTGACAAGTGTTGGGTTATGCAATTTTAAAAATTCAATACAGCAGATTGGAAAATGGAGCATGAGACCAAGATGGAGCGATATGAGAAATGCCATGTTGCTCTGCCTATGAATGAAACATTGATTAGGGCTTATTGAAAATTAATCACAGGAGAAACAGTCTCATTGGACCGCTATTAGGAGTGGAGTCAGGACAAATGAGCCCATCCCCGGAGGGGAAGACCCTGCTGCCAGATGGCACGGGCCACGCGACAGCTTTTGAACGGCTCGCAAACACATTCTTGCAGAAGCAAGCAAGTGAAAAGCGGGAGGCTGTGTAGTCACTATAATTAGTGTACTCTACATCAGCTGATCTGAGAGGCCTGGGTCATGTTGATAAAAGTCTGCATTTGCTGAATTTAAGCAGTTTTTGCTAGATTTTGATGGATGAGAACTGAGCTTAGATCAGCTTGAGGGTACAGCTTCTATCCAAAGCTGTTTACCTTCTCAATCCGATAAGTGAGACAAACAATTCTCAACTTTTAAAGGGAAAGTTCACTCAAAAATGAAATCATCCTCAAGCTGTTCCAGACCTGTATGATTTTCTTTCTTTTGAGGCCATAATATAGACTTAGGTGAGGAACAGACTGATATCAAAATCATTATTTATTGAACATTTTCTTTGTTGATCTCATCCGGATTCCATGCCTTGTGAACTGCTACTATAGATCCCTTTGTACTAATGATGGGTGGCACCAGATTACTTATTTTGTTGAAGCTATATGGTTATAGAAGAGTTGGAATATATTATGGTGCTCTTTGTCCTGCATGGTCACCATTCACTCAGCTGTTAAACATCTGCTTTTAAGCTCCACGGAAGAAAAATTAAATAAATCACACAGGTGTTGGATAGCCATGAAGATAAGTGAATGATGTGCAAAATTCACTTTTCTAATCTATTTGTTTAACATCACAGAGCGCCAATTTCATGTGAATGAACAAGATCAAGGAGGCGACAACTGTACCATTTGAAAACTTCAGAGAAAATCCTTTATATGGAAAAGAGGATGAATTTTCCTAAAGTTTGCGCAAACCTGTCCTGCTGCACTGGTCGTTAGTGGCAGGAAGTGCCCGGGCCTCATTGGGCTCCGCTGCATATTAAAAAGTGGCCACATTCATTGGAAGTGACTCAGTGATTTGGTCACTTGAGCCACACCTACAGACTGGAGCCAGATCATGGCCTGAGGCTCAACGGCAGATGGGGAAGTGTGTTCTTAAACAAGTAACAACATCCGTGGAGGCTAAAATGAGTAATAGGGCCAATTGAATAATGAATACTGAAATCCAGACATTAAAAACAACACTTGGAAGTACAACAAATTTAATATCGCTCTTTGTTTGTTCAGAGTATATAGAGGAAATTCATTTATATATGCTGTCAAAAAAATCTTAACATACATTAGTAGCAAAGGCATGAAATTGGTGCTCAAATGGTCTTCCTCATCTGACCATGCAGCTATAAAAGTCTGTCCAAGCCTGTAGGTCACTGGTAATGGATTGAAATCAGGACATGATGTTTTGTATAGACAACAAAAGGATAAAATAGAGAGCCCAAGGAGTTAAACGCAAGTACAGACAAAAATAATATACATTTTCATCTAAAAGAGACATCAACTAGATGACCAAAGGGACTTTTCATGAAGCCGCCAAGATTTGTTTACAAGACGACACTGAGAATGGACACTAAACATCATTCATTCATTACTAAATTTAGCAAAGTAAAAACACAAGCTATATTATACATACAAAAAAGTATTAAGAAAAGAAGCTGTTTGATCTCTTGACATTTAAAACATTTAGCATCAAAATAATGAGGACCGTAGACTTTGACTTGCTTTGTTTATTACTGTAATTTGCCATGCTGTTTCTATAGCGCTCAACGCACAGACGAAAACAAAAACACTTACCGCTCGCAGTGGAGACTGAAACAGCAAGAATACAAGCCGCAAAAAGTGGGAAACTAACAAACAAGCTTGAGAAAGTTCTCATGTTGGCGAACCGTAGTTATTCGGTGAACTTCTCGTCGGTCTCAGGAGTCGCTCGGTGTGAATCCGCTCGCCGTTATGACTACAGGCAAGATTTGAGGCGAGTGAGGGACAGTATGTGCGCTCCCACGTGTATCTCTGCTCTCAACCAATTACATCCTGTTTTTAAAATATGGCCCCGCCCCCAGGGTAGTCATTAGTGCGAATAACAGTGCACTGCTTGATTGACTTGATACAGTAAACAAAACAGCTCGGTTTACAGAAGGAGAAAACATTTGGTGGTTTCAGGCATGTGTTATGTTTTGCAAAAATTGAAAATATTTAATTATGTCGTTTCAAACCTGCATAACTTTCTTTATACCGTGAAATACAAAAACCTACGAACCAACAGAGAACTTTTCCAAAACCTTATTTTTTTCAGTTCCCAAAACCAAAGGGGAACAAATAAGCAACCTTATGGGAACGTTCTGTGTTTGGTAGTGTTAGTCACCATTCCTATATCTTTAATTAAAGTGAATGAGGCTGTTTTTCTGATCCACTGTAGCCTATAAATAACAAAAGTGGGGTGAATAAATTATGATAGAATCTTTAGAATCTCTTTACAGATCTTAAAAGGAGCTGATTTTTCTGAATGCATCCTTAAGGCTTCTGGAGATGTTGGAAGCGTTCATTTAAACATCAAGCCCAACTTGCTGTTAAATCATGCAACTGAAGATAAGTAGGCCTAATAGAAAGTGAGATAAAGCAGATTGTTGTAGCATAAACAAATGCTGCATTCTTGCAAAAGCATAAATGGGCTTTGTGGGCCAAGGTAGTGGGTGTATTGCTCTAGCTATGCATTAATGCATTTATGCATGCGGGTCAGAGCAAAGTGTGGGTGATCAATTGGTGATCATGCTTTTTTTTTAGTATCTTGTGCTTTTGTGTAGGCCTATATGCAGCAAAATGTAAAGCTTCTGGACAGTGTAAGTTAGGATTCAGTAAATTTGAAATACTGAAAGAGAAATTGTATTATATTAGGCTAGTTAACCCTAAACTTGAAAGGACTTCACAAAGTCAAAACGTTTAAGAAGACCAATTGTTCATGCACCACTAGATTCCATTTTATGCATAATGAAAAATAGCTTATTAATGTCTCTCTTGGCTCTGTTGCTGGGGCCCTTAAGAGCTTGTGTCTAAATGCTCCTCTACAGACACTTTAGCCAGTCCCACTTGATTTGATTGAATATAAAGTGAGGTTGATTTTCCTCCAGCGGAGCCACTAATCTCTAATAATATAATGGATGTCGGCTGTGGGAAAATCATGGAGCTGGATTTTAAACATCAGACATTTAAGAGCCTGGTTGTCTCACAAAATATCCATCTTATTTAGCATCACTTAGAGTGAGTAACTGTGTTCCATTTATGGCACTTATGGGAAATAATGTAATCATTTATAAGGGGGATCAAATCAGTTGTGCATTACAGAGTGCATTACTTGGAATTTGCCGTGTAATTGTTATATTGAGTCCTCAAGATGTTCTTGGACTGCTGGTGCTCTGCTGTTGTCACTTTTGCATCTGCTCTCTCCAGTTCTCTGAATTTCTGTGAGAACATACCACTCTGACGAAAGCACTTGTAATACATGGAAACTGTAAACAACTTGCTCCATGGAGCGCTGTGTGCTTTCAGTTGTATCCTGCCATCTTGTGGAAATGATCAATCAGCACACTGTTCATATCCATATGAAGCTGCATTTAATCAAACAGTCAGATCACGTTTTCCTCTGTGTTTTAAGCATTTGATTTATGATAATAAATATATAAAGCCATTTAAAGGGATCATTATTTATCATATTTATTATAGGATAATGCTATTTTTTTCTTATTTACCCTATTCATTCATTCATTCATTCATCCTATCCATCCATTTCAGGATTTATTTGTATTAAGCATAAGTTTTTTTCCCCCTGTTTCTGGGTGGTTAAAATAAATGTGTATGCAACATGTGCAGTAAACATGTTTAAAGGAAATACATTACATATTATTTCATTTCATATAGGAGAATCTATTTATTTATTTATTTATTTTGCTTGCTTGCTTGAGCATTTTAGTTTTGGGAGATAAAATAAATTATGTAAACAAACCAGTAGAGGTGTTTAAAGGGATAACATTACTTTTCTATCATTTGATTTAGTGAGCATCTTTATTCTATTCTGTGAAACAATGCGAAACAAAGGTGATCTAAGTTGATCACGTTTCTTTATACATTTCCAATTAAAAGTTTACTTTTACTTTACATTTTTAACTTAAGCAAGCAACCTTGTAATGCTTTAAGCGACCTTGAGATTTGTGCAAAGGCTTTATAAAAACAAAGCAATTTCTTAAGTGCAGTTACTTGTTGAACATTTGTAAACTTTCACTTATGTTTTCGCCCTATTTTGACTTCTCCTTCAGTGGAAATTCAACATAGTATTCATACTTAAAATTAAGTGTAATTTCTTTGCACTCTTTGGTTCACTCAGATAACAGCTACTGAATGACAGTGAAATTTCCGCTATTGTAATTCTAGCGCACAATGATGGTGCTGGAACCCACTGAATATCAATGGCACTAGGCAATCCTGTCGTCACTGTGACGCTGCTCCAATCAGAGGACGCGAATGAAGACGCGCTCCAGTTGCTGGGTGTAAAGTGAATGACGATGCTCTGTGGATGATGTTTGTAGTCGTCAGATGTCTTTGAGTAACGTTACAGAGAAGATGTCAAGAGCAGAGGCACAGATGAGTCACCGGACAACTCTGAAGACAAGGTATGCATTGTTTTCTATGCATGTTGTGCATGCTAAGAATTCGATGTTATTGTTATGTTATTGTTATGTTCATTACGCACAAGCAATATTTAAATTGCTCAACGCGTCCTAAATTGTCTTATAACAAGTAAAACATATGCATAATACAGCAGCTTTATATTGAATAATAGAAATTCAAAAACATTCTAAGCACGTTTATGTCAGAAGTATGATTAACTCTGTTGACAGAGTCACTGTAAACTGTACTCACTAAGAGCAGACAGATTAACTCCCTGTAACTGTGTTGCATGATGAAATTAATTAATTCTATGTGCAATTTTTCTGTCTTTTATATTGGCAATTTATCCTATTTTTATATGTGTTTAGCTTTTTTTAAGTCATATTAATTCTGTCCAAATGTACTCTTTTCTATTACTTTTAGATGTGTTTATGTGTGTATAATCCATTCTTTTATTACCAAAGCACTGTAAAAAACTGTTTACTCAGCTACGGTCTTTCCTTAGAGCAAATCAAATTTTTTAAACTTTAAGCCTCTCCATCAGAGTCTGCTTTATTATAGGTCTATAATGATACTTTGTTAGTGACTGACTCTGGTGACTCTTATCCTAATTCTGTTAGACTTGACCTGTCCTGATACAGGTGATGAAAAATTCATAAAATTCTTCTATCTCGACTAGAATATTTTGTGGGCAACTAGGGAACTGTTATTAGCTGGTTCAAATCATATTTAACAAATAGAAGTTACTCTGTTAGATTGGGTAATATTTCTTCATCGCCTGCTTTACTTTCCTGTGGAGTGCCGCAGAGTTCTATTCTCGCACCCATACTTTTTGCTTTGTATTTATTCCATAGGCTCTATTTACAGAAAAAAAGCATAATGTAACATTTAACTGCTATGCAGGTGATACCCAAAATTATTTACCTTTATTTATTTATGTGATGATGAATTGAAAATGTGTTTCTCTCAAAACTTCTTATTTCTGAATGAATCAAAAACCGAAGTTATAGTCTTTGGCCGCAGTGAAAATTCAGGGACCAGAAGTATCGATCAGGACTACTTTGCTCCTTTTACTTCTTCCTGTATCAAGAACCTAGGCATGTTCTGGGATCAGAGTCTCAAATTTGATAACCAAATAAATGCGGTTATTAGTTCTTGGGGTTTTTTTGGTTTGGTTTTTTTAGCTACATCTTTTCTCTCTGAGAAAACTTTAGAGATTGCTATCCATGAACTTAGCTACATCTTCTTTTCTCTCTGAAAAACTTTAGAGATTGCTATCCATGAACTCATTGCATCTCGCTTGGACTACTGCAACACCCATTTAGGCATTTCTAAATCTTCCATTGCTCATCTCCAATTAGTACAAAACACAGCTGCTAAATTCTTCAAAGGACAATGTAAATTTGATCACGTTACTCCAATTTTGAAATTCTGGTTTATCATGTTTGATAAACAATTATAATGTTTTCTTACAAAAAAACAAAACAATATCATTTCATTATTTAAAAAAGCTTTGCATAAATATTTTTTTTAATATTGAGAGGCTCATTTCCTTTTATTCTAACCGATCTGAAAATAAAGTTATATATGAAATATGTGCTATTCTATATATCCGTGTATGCATGTAAAAAGTTAAAATATTAATATATTTCCTTTCATTATAATTTTTCCCCTTTAATTAGCTTTTAGTAAACTAATCCATCATGAGTGCCCAAGTGGAGGCAGATGTCCGCACCATATCTCCTGAGATGCCGGCCATGTTTGATGGCATGAAGCTGGCTGCTGTAGCCACGGTGCTGTATGTCATTGTGCGGACCCTGAACCTGAAGTGTCCCACCGCAGCACCTGACATCACCTGTCAAGACACCCCTCTCAATCGCTACCTGCTCAAGTCTTGTCCCATTCTTACCAAAGAGTGAGTGCTGCAGCCTAGAAGGATTTCTTGTCATCTTATTGCAGTCTTCTCACACATTATATAATAATACAAAATACAATAAAATGATGCAAATTTGCTGTGGAATGACTAGAAGAAATCAGGAGTACATTTTTAGTTAAATATATATTTGGATACATTAACTATTACGCCACCTGCCCATGTCTCCAGGTACATCCCTCCCTTGTTATGGGGGAAGAGTGGACATCTCCAGACTGCTCTTTATGGGAAGATGGGAAGGGTAAAGTCCCCTAAACCTTGTGGGCTGCGTAAGTACCTGTCTATGCCAGATGGAGCCACTGCCACCTTTGACCTGTTTGAGCCACAAGGCGTCCACAGTACAAGAGGTGAGCCTGGGTTTTTCAATAGCAAAGGGATTTTTGACCCCAAAGGGGAAATCTTGATCTAAAATATACACAGAGCTATCATATGGTTTACTCGAAAATAATCTTTTTATGCTGCATTCTTGCATTTTTAGACCTTGACAGCTTGTTATTTTCATCCACTTATGGTGTTTATGATTAAGAGGATTCCTCTGGAGAGGCAAAGGTGTTGCTCGTACTTTCACTAGTGTTTATCTGCATCTGTCCCATCACAGAAGACCTCACCATGGTGATCTGTCCTGGGATCGGTAACCATAGTGAGAAGCATTATATACGGACCTTTGTGGATTATTCACAGAAACAAGGCTACAGGTGCGCCGTGCTCAACCATCTTGGAGCACTACCAAACATCGAGCTGACTTCCCCAAGGATGTTCACCTATGGTAAGCCACGCTTGGCAAGCATGTTTGTTTGTTATGAAACAAGCAAATTTATATATATACTGTATGTAATTATTACAAAAAATGGAAATTGTGTGAGTAGGTATATATATATATATATATATATATATATATATATATATATATATATATATATATATATATATATATTAATTCAGCTTTGATAATTTATTTCTAAATCACAGAAATAAATTCGATTTTAAAATCTAGTTATTTTAAATAGTAAAAATATGTCACTATATTACTGATTTTGCTGTATTTTGGATCAAATAAATGCAGGCTTGGTGAGCAGAAGAGACTTCTCAAAAAAGAAACATTAAACATCTTGCCGTCCAAAAACGTTTGACTGGTAGTTTATATATGTGTGTATATTAACAATGACAAATTAAATCATATAAATTCTTTAGAATTTGAAATGATACTTCAAATAAACGCATCTTTCTATAGAAAATGTACAGCAATCACTTATTTCTGTTATGTTTAACTATGGTTTATTAACTATGCAATACTGTGTTAAAGGTTGTACCTGGGAGTTTTCAGCCATGGTGGGCTACATTAAACGCACATTCCCACAAACTCAGCTCATTGTGGTGGGCTTCAGTCTGGGAGGGAACATCGCCTGCAAGTACCTGGGTGAGAGTCCAGCCAATCAGGAGCGAGTGCTGTGCTGCGTCAGCATCTGCCAAGGATATAGTGCTTTGAGGTGAGAAATAATTTTTTACTTTAGGGTTAGGGTTAGGTTAGGCACTTGATATAAAATTTATATCAAGTGCATATGTAATTTTGGTTTTATTTTATGTGTTTGTCTTTAGGGCTCAGGAGACATTTCTACAGTGGGATCAGTGCAGGAGACTATACAACTTCCTCATGGCGGACAACATGAAAAAAATCATTCTATCTCACAGGTTAGTCCTTATTTATGTGATCTATCTGACTCTGATTGATCAGTGATAATGGCCACTAAACTGCATGACTGACACTTATTCCTGGCAACCAATTCCTTTATATTCCTAACTATCCCTTGTGAAACTGAGTCAAGTAAATCTGTCCTGTAGGGCAAGTTTATTTGGTATGAGCTCTAGCAATATGGAGGCTGCCGACCTCAGCCATCTGTATACAGCCACTTCCCTCATGCAGATTGATGACAACATTATGAGGTACTTTAAAAGCTTTCAAAGGACACTTCTGACTGCATTTTATATTCCCAAGATGATTCTTTTCAAAATGTATGTCTCTATTAGGAAGTTTCATGGACACAACTCCCTAAAGGAGTACTATGAGAAGGAAAGCTGTGTGCGTTATATTCACAATGTAAGTAACTTTGTTGATCGCCAGTTTTATTAAGTCATGTTGTTCTTCTGAAAACCATAATCGCATATGTCTCTCATATCAGATCAGCGTTCCTCTCCTCTTGATGAACTCTTCAGATGATCCATTAGTCCATCAGTCACTGCTGAAGATACCTCGCACACTAGCAGGTATTTATAGATTAGATAGACACTATTCTGTCTAATTCTTTCCATTTTTATCCATCTTTAGCCAGAGGAGTTGATGGATGTGTCAAGTGGCTTGTAGCAAGCAAAAAATAAATCATTAAATATAAAGGACCTACCAAAGTGAGTGTAAAAAAAAAAAGAAAAAAGGTCACGCGTCTTCAACACGTATGGCCTAATAGTGCTTTTAGGCGTCCATTAGAATTCTCAGCACTGCTGTGTTTCTAAGATCCTGCATTGGACACCTGTGCTGAATTTTTCAGTGCCATCTGATCTTTCCTCTGTGATTATTTATCAGATTACTGCCATCAGCTTCTTCCTTCAGCCTCAGGTGAAAGATCCAAGAGAACCCCATTAACAAGCCTAACTATCTCACGCTAAGGAAACATGTGACACCTAATCTTCTTGAGCTTCAACAGACGTTAAAAGTTGATGCATTTTTAAAGTGGCCACGACAGAAGACTTTGCAGCCTCTGTTATTTAGTTTTCTAAGTGTATGTCTATTTGATATTTAATGCTCTTAATTAATAATAAAAATAAAGTGCATTTATAATAAGATTGAGAACCGATTCTTATTCTGGTTCAGTTATCAATAAAATAGGTCGATGTGTATTAAATACCTTTTTAAAGTACTCTGACAAAATTTCCTACACTACAGTTGCACAATCTGAATCTACATCGTGTGCAGGATGTGCAGTCCGATTCTCAAATGACATCATGTCGCATAAACTGCTTTTTTTTTTTTTGTGAATCAAAAGCATATTCCTCTACCAGTATAGTCTGATTTCTGAATGAATGCTTCTCATAAGTTGCTTCTTTTTAGTGACTCAAAGGCATAATGCACAATCAGTGTAGTCTGATTTCTAAATGAATGCCTCTTGCGAGTCTGCTTTCTTTTAGTGAGTCAAAAGTATCTTTCACAACCAAAGTAGTCTGATTTCTAAACGAATGTTTCTCGTGAGTCACTTCTTTTTAGTGACTCAAAGGCATAATGTCCAGTTTCTGAAAGAAATAATTTTATGAGTCAGTTCTTTTTGTTGAATCAAAAACATACAGAACGACCAGTGTAGTTCGATTTCTGAATGAATGACTGAATTGATTCTTTGTAGTGAAAAACACAAAAAAATGGGATCTCGCTTAGAGAGACCAATCCACTTCAGGTGTAAACTAAACGAGTCTATGCACATTGATATGTGATGATTGCATCCAGTCTCCTTAAAATATTCAGTACAGCGCAGCAAGTGTAGTCCAATTCCTAAAATAATGACTCTTATGAGTCAGTACTTAGTTAATCAAAAACATACATCTAGAATGAATGGCTTCCTAAAGACATTAAAATAGCTTTCAATGTGTACCTAAAATAAGAATAAATCTGTATTGTTTCCCCACAGAAAAGAAGCAAAATGTGATCTTCGCTCTGACACTACATGGAGGTCATCTCGGCTTCTTTGAAGGCTCTGTTCTTTTCCCTCAGCCTCTTTCCTGGATGGACAAAGTCATAGTCAGTTATGCCAATGCTATCTGTCAATGGGAGAAACACAGGCCACAGTGCCAGCAGGCAAAATAATGCCTTGTGCAACACTCAGCATAACACTTGATGGTGTTCTCGTCTTCTCTGACTTGAGGTTAGATGATGGTTTCTAAAAGTCTGACTCACTAGACCTTGCTCTGACCTTCAAGCAGGAATTTGAGAGAAAGTGTAATAAATTACACTTACCATAAGTTGAGTCAGATGTCAATGGCGTATCACTACAAAGCCTGGCAAACTGTGCAGAGGTATTCATAAAATGTTTATGAAAAAGGTTATAGTGAACCTTGTGGAAAAACACATACTTGGTAAGAGAAGATGGTAAAGAGGTGTAGACTAATAACTGTTGTAACTATCACTAAGTTCACCAGATGTCATTTACATCCATTTTTCTATACTATGATGTCAGCAAATCTCGAATAATAATTCATCAAATCACCTTTGTGAGATGTTAAATTTTTGATTAGTTTAGAAATTGTTAATATTTAGTGATGAAAGTTCAATAGAATTTGAACATTTCCACTTACATTTGCTTTTGTATAGTGTGTCAGGTTGCCTTATGTTTTATTGACACTTTATTCCATGCTACTTTTAATTGTATCTTTTTATTTATGCTTCAGGGCCACAGTTATTTTCATTAAAAATGTATTTAATAAATAGTTTCCTGTAGATGGAAGTGCTAACACTTGAAGCAATGATCTGACAATGTCTCCCATTTATTGTTGTCATTCTCTGTTGTTATACAAGACAAACATGGCAGATTATTTACTTTTAATGTAATATTAAATCGAAATAAGAACAATGACAGTGTTTTAATGCACTCTAGGAGTAGATTAGCTCTCTCACTTATCACGTCTTGAATTTTCCTTAAATGATAACCATTTAAAATCCCCTCTTGACAGTAGCTAACAACTGGAATCAGACAATATCTAATCTTAACATGTTTATTTTTATTTGAATAGTCTGACTACTTTTATTTTATTTCAATTTATATTAATCAGTATATATATATATATATATATATTATTATTATTTTTTTTTGCACCAAGTATATCCAACCAAGTAGTGCTCCATACTCCAATCCAGTAGGTGGCGGACAATGCACCTTTAGTTGGTTTGCCAACCGCCATTAAAACAACAGAAGAAGGTGTGTTGTGTTCAGAGGTCTGGTGGATACACAGCTGATAGTCCTATTGAATAGACTGTTAGAATTTGTGTTATGGCAAGAAAAAAGCAGCTAAGTACAGAAAAACGAGTGGCTATCATTACTTTAAAAAATGAAGGTCAGTCAGTCCGAAAAATTGGGAAGACTTTGAAAGTGTCCCCAAGTGCAGTCACAAAAACCATCAAGCGCTACAAAGAAACTGGCTCATATGCGGACCGCTCCAGGAAAGGCAGACCAAGAGTCACCTCTGCTGTGGAGGATAATTTCATCCGAGTCACCAGCCTCAGAAACCGCAGGTTAACAGCAGCTCAGATTAGAGACCAGGTCAATGACACACGGAGTTCTAGCAGAAGACACATCTCTAGAACAACTGTTAAGAGGAGACTGTGTGAATCAGGCCTTCATGGTAGAATATCTGCTAGGAAACCACTGCTAAAGAAAGACAACAAGCAGAAGAGACTTGTTTGGGCTAAAGAACAGAAGAAATGGACATTAGACCATTGGAAATCTGCTTTGGTCTGATGAGTCCAAATTTGAGATATTTGGTTCCAACCATCGTGTCTTTTATGCGCCGCAGAAAAAGGTGAACGGATGGACTCTACATGTCTGGTTCCCACCGTGAAGCATGGAGGAAGAGGTGTGATGGTGCTTTGGTGTTGACACTGTTGGGGATTTATTCAAAATTGAATGCATACTGAACCAGCATGGCTACCACAGCATCTTGCAGCGGCATGCTATTCCATCCGGTTTGTGTTTAGTTGGACCATCATCAAGAGAATGGCAAGAGTGTGCAAAGCAGTAGGCTAATCCAAGCAAAATGTGGCTACTTTGAAGAACCTAGAATATGACCTATTTTCAGTTGTTTCACACTTTTTTGTTATGTAAGTTATGTAAATTCCACATGTGTTTATTCATAGTTTTGATGCCTTCAGTGTGAATCTACAATTTTCATAGTCATGAAAATAAAGAAAACTCTTTGAATGAGAAGGTGTTTCTTGGTCTGTACAATATATATATATATATATATATATATATATATATATATATATATGCATATTAACTATAATAATATATACTATATTTAACTTGTTTTATTTGCAAACACCATATAAAATGAACAGAAAACTGACTTTGTCTAAATGTTAAGCTTCATTTTTAATGACATCAGTTTCGAGTCTTTTTGTATCCAATTTGTGGAAACTGCTATCATTTGTACATCTTATTTTCTAGAAATAGACAGATTTAGCACTCAAGTACAATGTTGGACATTCCAAAATGTTTTTATTTGTTTTCTTTCACAGGGAAAATACATGATAATGTAATAAAGTGTGCACTTGATTTATAATGAAAATTTGATGTACTCGCTTTAACATTCTATAGAAAGTTTGCCATTCAAAACATAATATATTCTTATAGTTATGACTGGGTTGTGTATTTTTCCATTCTTGCTTGATAAGAGAAACAACAGAGATGTCTGGACTCTGTCATCTCTCATCTGTTTCAAAAGAATATCTATTTTTGGGGTTAAATCTGAAGATGGGGCCCTGTCTGAGATTAGTAAGGAATGTCAAGCACTCCAATAGAACGCTGAGTCACAGGGAACTAACTGATCGTATCTGTTTCCTTCCTCTTTAATGACATCTGGACACTTTTCCAGTAAGTTGGCTGTATGGTATGGGAAAAAGTTTCTAGGCTCACTTTCAGAAAACAAAAACACGTTCGATCAATCGTTAATACAATAAAACTAAAATAACACACAGTAGCTTTCTTGTCCGGCAACAGATTAAAAGTGCTTAGTCGAAAAGTTTTGCTGCTGTGGCCTTGCCGTCATATTTGGCACCATTCCCATTGAAGTCTGAAGGTAGGATTTCAGCATCGAACTCCTTGAAGTAGTTCTCCAGCTCATCACCATGAACAAACACCTTCAAAGACACAGAAAGTCAAAACCACTTTCTCATCCATCATAAATATTTTTTCCACAAATACTGTCCAACACAATTTACCCTTTCCAACAGTTTGCTCTTCATCAGGGGTTTGACCACATTGTAGGTGGTGGTGAAGTACCAGGGCTGGTGGATAAAGTGCACAGCTTTGAAACGTGCTGGGAAAGAGTCCTGCCAAACACAAGAAACAGCAAATATTAAGATGTGGAAAGATTAATATTAATGTAATAGATTAATAGACTACAAACTAAAGAATCTTCCAATGCTGCAAAATCAGTCATGGTATGGTGTCATATTACTGCCACTTGGTGGTGTGAATGCAGCAATATATAAAACTATTGCACCTGCAACATGTCCACCATTTTCTTCAGCTCTGTAGGCTTGATGCCAGAAGCTTGCTGCATTGTGAAACCTTTAAAGTTTTCGATGATGCAAAACCCGTTGATCTGAGTCTCTTCATTTTCCAGAAGCTTCTCCAGGATCACACAATAGGCTCTGAGGATCTGGATCATACACGTGACACATTTTGGGGGTATTTTAATGCAGCCATGCGGATTAAAAGTATACATTTCTTCAAGAAATGGACCTTAACATCTTTGATCGGTAGAGTATATTTTTTTATTAACACAATAAAAAAAATAGAAACTTACTACTAGTTTAGCCTATTATCATTAAAAAAAAAAAAAATCACCTCATCAAAAGTGATCTCCTCATAATCCCAGTTCTCAATGTTGAAGAGCAGCACCACACGGCCGTATTTATCTCTGCTGGACAGGATCCCTGGGTAACCGGCCTCAATGGTGCTGCGGACAGCCTCTGGGGTCAAGTTTTCAAAGAGTTCAGGGTAATCCCGCCTGAAGCGCACATAACCTTCAGGACAATAAAACCAATAGTAGCGTCTCAGGACGAGCAGCATTCTGGTGGTAGCAACTGTAAAAAACTGGCAAAACTATTTACCCTTCATAAGCTCATAGGCCCTGTTAACTTCATATTTTCTGGCACGGATGAACCTCACCAGCACGATATCGGGTTTGTCCCCAAAAGTGTCCAGAACACCTTTAGCGAGGTCGTCTCCAGAATCCGCCTTCTCTTTAATAATACCTCTGAGCTCCTTTACGGCTGACTCTCGCTTCTCATCGGTCTCATTTAGCTCATCTTTAGCCTACAACAGCATCACAATATGAAATATTCATAAAAATACAATTATTTATTTGTAAAGTAGCAGTTTTTTTAGACCACCCGAATGTGCAGTGAAGACTTGCTAATTTAGGCTTACCGGATTTTTTTCTTTTTTTCTCAAAAAATATTGTGCCAAACTTGCCACAGTGATGCTATAGATGGCTGCTAGGTTATTACTAGGATGTTTATTTTGTGTGGTCACTATGTGGTTAAATAAGCTAAATCAAAGAAGTAGCAGTGCGTATATTGGGATGGCTGTGATTCGGAAATCACAACGTGCCAATATACAGCAATATTGTACTGCTACAAGTGTGATATTGCATTTATACAACAGTTCAATGGCATGAGTGTGTAGTCTTTAAAAACCTTCTTTTGTGCAGAACTACTTCCTTTACTGCTGACAAACTCATAAAAACATTTCTCTTGTTGTCATCTTATGTAATGTCAATGTGAGTTCTGTATTCACTAGAATATTACACTCCTCTCAGCCAATCAGATTCGAGGACCAGAAAGAAGTGTTGTATAATACTTAACAATAGCAATGCTTCACTAACTTAATTTTAAATTCACTATAGTAAATTCATATTTAGACAGCTAAAATCTGCATTGTTTAATCTAAATGTGTATATTTTATACTTTCTAAAGACTTGCTCACACCTTCTGCACCGTGTGGTCGGGTATTTGTGCACAGGGTCCGAACACCGGCCCGTGATCTTTGACTGTGAGGTGCTCCAGCTTAGCCCTGAGGGCCTGCTCCTCCTCGGACACCATCCGGAATGTTCCACTCTATGAAAAGTTATGGAGAAAGACTTATGAAAAGATCCTAATCCTGAGTTTGAGCAAACACTTTAGTTCAGTAGCCCGAATCAATGGAAGCTAGTGTGGGCCGGTGCTAAGCTCACTCACATGAACTGCGTAAAGCCTAGTAAACCCGGTCTGAGAATGGGGATAAGCTGCTAATGTACGTAGCTCTATCCCTAAACACTAAGATCCGCCTTGTTCTTAAAATATTTGTTCACCAAATGAGTAATGGTTTGGAGGAACCTGGGTGAGATCACATGTTGGTGACATAACGGGTTCTTAAGACTTCAATAGGAAATACTTTGTGTCACTGATGGAAACCGTTGTAAAGGTTTTTTCTCATTCTTATATAATTTAGTCTATAAGCAAATGCAACACTGAATGTGGTTTTACTGTTAATAAAGGTGAAAAATGTACTTACAACAACAGCCATTGCTTCAAATGCTCAGTGCAACTTTCTGTGAAAAGAGAATGATCACAAGGAAAATGCTTCGACTCCAACAAAAAATACTTTTTATGACATACAGGCATGAGACATTATACAAGCTTAATGGTTTGCTAAAACTTTTTATCATAATAAATATACTTAGTATTAAAGTCTTATTCTTATTAGGTTGATGAACCAATGTTATCTGTTAATTTTAATTCAAAACAGGTTGTCTAAATATTAATTTAATTAGAAACAATCACTGAAAGCAGGGATTTTAAAACACATTTTGATGCTCAGGTCCCAAATGATAATAATTTCCCTTATTTTATTTAATAAAATGTTATATGCATAAAAACCCAATTACACTGTTTGACAAAGAAAAATCAAGCATAATATAATAAAGAAAACATGTAGTTTTAGAAATGAAATATGTGTATATATATATATATATATATATATATATATATATATATATAATCTTTTAAATGTAATAATATAAAAATGTATTATTTATATATTATTTTTATATTTTTAAAGATTATTTTCTTCATTTGTAATCAATATTCTAATCAACAAGTATGGTTTCTGACTGTGATATTCAGTCTGTAAGATTTTATCTTCTTTAACCGACTTAAGGAAGTTTTGATATTTGTACTAGAAAATAACACTAAAATACTAAGATATAACTGAAAAGAAATATTACCAATACAATTGTTATAAGGCCAATTTAATAACAATAAAACAGAAAAAAAAAAATAAGCATGTTTAAAACCTTGTTAATATGTTAACTTTGACGTTTTCTAGTAAAAAAATAAATAAATTGTGGACTCTCAAGAAACACTTTGCATCCACCTGGGAGTCCCCGAAGTCCAATTTTAAAAGCAGATTACCAAAGGGTAATCTGAGACATAATTGTAAAACTGGGACATTTCTTGCTATATCACAGGCATTCCAGCAGGGCTGTTATATGATAGTCTCCATAAGTCTGACATGATGAGGTGAAAATTGCACCAACTGCAAAAGCTGAAAGTGACAAAATCTCCCAGATTACTTTAATTCAATCTACCTCATTACAACCACCAACACTTTAAAAGAATAGAGAATTAACCATCATCATCATTCATATTTTAAAAGTTTCCAAAACTTGGGCAACGTACATTCTTAATGATATAACAAATCCCACGCTCTATCCTAGGAAACAACACTTACCTGACACAATGCGGTGCTGCTTAAGCCACCAGAACTGAGTGAGGTGAGGAGCAGCGGGCTGCAATAATTTGTAGTGTGACCTGTGATGGATTAACAGCGTCATATGGATTATGCAGAACAGATTTGATGTTAATCAGCCAAAAACATTGAGAAAAAGAGCAAAGAGAACATTGACCAATAGCCCTCAGCCAATAGCATTGTGACTTTAATCAAGAGTAACCTTCCCTGAACCTAAACACATTGTATAATTAAAAAAAAATGGGGCGTTTATGAGAAAGACTGTGTCAGACATATGAGTTGTTAACAATATTAGAGGTTAAATGTGAGGGAGGGTTTAGCAATCCACTGACCAATAAGATTTGACTGGATTCCAGCACCAATGAAAAATATGTGCTGGCAATGTGAATGGTTTCTGGAAATAGACCTTGAACACAAAGCCTTGTTAAAATGTCAATATGGACATTTTCATAAGAATTATGTGAAAAAATAATGCATCAATTTAAAACATTAAACCTTTTAGAAATTCTACATATAAATAGCTAATCAAGTTTATATATGTTTGTACATTTAACAATACTCTAATAATGGCTGGATAGAAAAAAAAGTTGAGTTTATGTAGTTTATGTTAATTTGGTTTAGTTTATGTATTAGTTTAGGTCATCTCACAACAGTACTCAAAATTCAGTTTTAGTTGTAAGCAGCCACAATGATTGTATTCCACCCTCAAACGTCACTGCAATGTTTCCCACTGATACATTGATCGTGGGGTGGCCATAATCCTGTAAAGCAGGATTTAGCCATTGAATGTGAGGGTCTGGATTACTAAAGCAGTGATTGCAGCACAATGGTCGTCTCTGTGCTACCAGAGCTGCTCAGCATTCATTTTACATCTGTTGGGTAAAGGCAGAGTTGTCAGACAATACATTTGAAGATTCATTATTATGCAGCTATATTGTTTCAGCCAAGCCAGAATCTTTAGATCAATAAACATTTACATGACAATTTATAAAACAACCTATTACATTACAGTTTCAATCCAACCTTGGTCATGCGCTGCCAAATTAAGAGCTTGCATCACACTGTAGTCTGTTAAAAACCAAAATACTAGATTCAAAGCTTTGAAATGTACATCTTGAGCAAAGAGAAGAGTAGAAGCAGTTACACTTGGCCACTGGGGCCAAGAGAGGCATTACATGGGTTGGACCAAAATGTAGTCCTATTTACTGATAAATTAGGTGATGATGTAGTTTCAGCTATTCTTTCTTCTGTTGCGCAAAACAGAAGATATTTTTGAAGATTGTTGTTAACCATACAGTTGACGGCAGCCATTGACTTCCAGTAGGGTGGGTGATGAACCAGCAGACACCATCACTGGTAGAAATTTGGCAACCAGTAGAAATTTTGAACTATCATCTATATCTTGATGCTGCTGTGCTACATTGTCACCAAAATGCTTTGTTGTTTAAAAACAAGTGATTTTAAGCCACTGAAACACAATCTACAGTCAAAGAAAACTCATTTTGCTTTATGCACACGCTGTCAGAGGCACACATGTTAAGATGCGTGTGCAAGAATATTTATTCAAATTGTTAAATTGAAGAAGTTGTTTTCTTAATTTGAAGAGCGTTGAGCTCTCTTGGCCACCGAATAAAGCATTCGAAACATGGAGTGCCAAATTTGATATTGACACTGGTAAAAAGAGAATTATGAAATTTCTATTGCTTTAAAAAGCTTTAGCTCATAAAGACCATTTTTTAAGCAAAAATAACAATATTGTGATCTGTTTGGTTAGCAAAATTTTTTCAAATATCTTTTGTGTTCAACGCAAGATACTTATACAGATTTGGAACAAGATGAGGGAGAGTAAATGACAGAATTGTATATTTTTATGTTAACTATCCCTTTTAGGAGCTGTCACATTTACTATTGTTGAGTGAATAGTTTTTTTGGTTGAATCCAATCATTTCAACATTATCTTGAATTTTGCATGAGGGCAAAACAGTTTTCACTTACTTGTGCTCAAATATTACACACACATTTCCTACTTGGTTTGACAGTGACTTATTTTTTGCAGAAATTTCACTACCTACCTTGAAAGAAATGCAATAAAATGATTTGGAGTTCAAGATTTTTTCCCCCCATAATCTTTATTTAAACATTTCATATTTCAAGTTTTCGCATGACAATACTTTTTGGATGAAGAGCACTGTCAGTTTGAACACATATGAATATATTGCGAACTAGCAGCATAATGTCATTAACATTACACATTAATATTAATCATACAAATTAAGACTCACAATGGAGTCATTAATTAAAATACAGTCTGTGTAAATTTAGAAACCTGTTATTAACTTTAATATTCAAATTCCCTTAATAAACAATCATCTTTTAAGTCAAAGTTTAAGTTATTTAAATAAACTTTCAAGTGCTAGGTAATGTTCTACAACATTTCCATGTATTTCCTAATTGTATGTTAACATGTTTAGAAAAGTTGGAGGTTTAAATAACATTAAACAACAAAGACAGTTCCTAGCATTGAGGGTGGCATCATTATCCTAACTCTTGGTCTTAGGGGCTGCAGTCCATTATGTTTTCTGGCCAGTACTGGTCCTCCATGTAGTGCTCGAGGTTGTTGTTGGGGTTTGAGGTATGGACAGTGTTTAAATCCTTGGACTGTATGTATTTTTCCCACTGGTCCTCTACCAGCTTGTACAGGTCCATGGCAGCACAAGCATCCTCTACAGAGCAGTGACCCATTCTTCCAGACTAAAAAGAAAAAAATCCAGTATATAAACATCCGGCAGCAAGTAAAGAGAAAACACACCAAGCTTGATGCTCCAACTTTGTCTCATGAAAAGATTACAAGTCCTACCTGTATGGTCCTATTGAGAAGTTCCTGAGACAGTTTCTTCAAAGAGACATTGCATCTAGTGGAGGTGTTATACAACCCTCGCAGCAATATACAGGAACAGGTATCCCTAATCATTTGTGGCGGGACGGAGATGTCAAGAACCTGGAAATCATTAAATAAGGCATGGCCCACAATAATCTTCCCGGTGAGGATGTTGACGATCTAAAAAATAAATTGAAAAAAGAGACAGCAATAGTCTATGAAATACAGTCGCCATTTATGAACAGAGCTCAACAATTAGTATATTAACATTTCCAAAAACTTCTATATTTATTCACACACACACACACACACACACATATATATTATACACACAAACTTAATCATTAAAAACAATGTAACTAGTGTATTGAAAGTTTAAATGTTAATAAAAAAAAAAAAAAACAGCTTTCATGAATTCACCAGTAATTTATGGTCTTAACTGTAAAGACGTCATGTACATCATGATACATAAAAAATACAAATATAGAATATATTATCTTAATAAAAAATCTAGTAGGCTATAATATATATTTTAGAAAGAAAAATATTAGTAAAAAATTATGTAACAGATTAAATTTTTTTTTTAAACAGTAATTATTGTTACTGTAAATTATATTAAAGTAAACAAATGAAAAACTAAAAAAATAAGAGTAAAACGTACATTACTTAGAAATAATTATATTTTTTAAATCTATTATTTGTTAATTGTTTAATTTACTTTACTCAATATTAATATAAACTTTAGCCTAAATAATATTAAATACATTAATTTTTGTAAATAAATTTATATATATATATATATATATATATTTAAAAAATCTTTTATTTTTTTGACTGGGCAGTAAAAATATTTGCAGGGCAATTAAACAGCTGAACTACTGGCTTTTCTGTACCAGCCGGGGAAAAAATCCCCTATTGTTTAACGCTACTATACAATATAAAACTAAAGCCAAGCATATAAACCCACTTGAACAGAAAAGAGATTGTGTATACAGTGCAGTTAGGTATGGAGCCTCCTCACCTCATTCTGCGCGTCCTCAAAAGCCACTGCCTGTTGTAAATGATGTTTCCTAATGCCACTCCATCTTGTGCGGTAGTCTGTGACTGGATTCCGAGGTAAAATATATCTATCATACAAAACACTACCATAATAATTTACTATACTACAGCGTGCCACTTCACTACACTTGCCCCCAGTTCCAGTGCCGACCATTTCACAGTCCATAGCTACAAGCTTAGAGTGGTCTATTCCCACACACGGTGAACTCCTGCCACTACTGGGAGGACTGGATTCAGAAGAAAAGCCACTGTCCACCTCCCAGCTGCTACAGAGAGGTGATGCAGACTCAGCTTCACCAGTAAGTGTATAAGGAGTTATCCTGGGCCTTTTGAATTGCACATAATTTGATTGTTCAGATACAGAATCTGAAACATCTCTATGTTTTACACATTCCGTCTTTATTTCCAAATGCTCATCTAACTTTCTTTTCTTTCCTCGTTTTTGTTCAAATGAGACCTCATGGGATTCAGTTCTGGATTTTTTCAGTTTATTCTTTTTTCTTCGTTTTTTAGTTTGATGAGAAATAGTGCTCGTTTCTTCGTTGGTGGATGACAAGATATTTCGGTCCACTCCATTACTGGTGGAGTATCTCCAGGGTGAATCTGACATTATGTCACCATGTAGTTTTACATCTGTCAAAAAAAAGATACTTTTGTCAAAGTTACAGTATCTATGTCCTTATAGAGATCAATGGCGAATAATAACGTTACCCAAGATGCATTATGGGGTAACTTTTAAGTAACCAAGTTAAGATACATGAACATTAACTCAATATTTGACTACATAATCCATCTAAAGAAAGAAGATGGTCGGAAAGTATCAATTATTTACCGTTTTATTAGATTTAAATCGTGATCGTGACCATTCAGTACAGTCACTTAGCACTGGCTAGCTAACCATTCAGCACAGAAACAATAACGTAATCAGTCGCGTTTTACGTTTAATAACAACACTAACCCTAAATGATATTACATTGTACAATATTTCAGCAAAAAGACTTATAAGCGTTGTAATACTTGAATAATTTACACATTTAGCACATACCTCTGCGTACACGTGGATCCGGTGAGAAGCAGGGCTACGAGAACATGCCGAGACAAGACCCAAATCCAGCGATTTGATTGGTCGAGCCGTTTCGACATATTACACTCTGATTGGTCAAATCAAATGCCAGTGCAAAGTTCCTCCCCCAGGGGTTCTTCGTTAAAAATATTGATGTAGCTACTGTTGTTTTTTTGTTGCTGTGTAATCAGTGTGTGGAGTGCGGAATTTGGACTGAGACCGTTTTTATGAATGGAAGTCAACTGAATTAGTACGCTGAACACTGCTAAGAGATAAATAGCAATACAATCTGAAGAAATCTGACAGCTAGCAAGATGATATGTTCAGGCACATCCCTTACGAAAGGAAAATATATTTACCAATATATTTCTTAAAATATATTGTGATATATTGTAATATATTATTTTCCCTTTTATTTTCTAATATTTTATACATTTGAATACATTTAATAATATATTGATGATACATATATTATATAATATATTGCAAAATATACAAATGATTGCCGCTTTCAATATATTGCAATATATTGGAAAAAATAAATATATAAGAATATATGCCTAATATATTACATTATATTTTCCAATATACTGCAATATATTTTTGTTTCATAAGGGATAAGCAGTAGACTTACAGACCAGATACGAATTTCATCAAAAAGGTGATTTTTTTAATTTATTTAACTATTAATGTGGTATTGTAATGAATTTGAGCATATTCCTGGAGAGCCTTGGATACCATTGGCTGAGAACTCTGTTTTAAGTGCTTCCCATAGCAAACCACAGCTTTTCTTGATCAACAGGAAATCAAGGTATTTTTTTCCTTTGAGGTCCCTGATGACAACAATAAGGTGTTCCTGTAAAACTGGAAAGATCATCCAAAAACGAAAATTGTGTGATGTATTTACTATAAAACCTGTATGAGTTTCTTTCTACAATGGGATTCAAAAACAAAAATCATAAACAAAATATTGATTGATCTTCTTGTTGCCAATTGGATATGTTGCCCTTCCTGCTCGTGATCACAGGAAGAACTCCACATAGATGTTCTCAGAGTTTTCAAAATGTATTGGAAGTAGACACATTTATATACTTTGGTTCTTACTAATGTTATACAATTCAAGGTAATATTGACTTCTGGTTTATAGATTAGTTTGCTACTTAAAAGCTTTTTTTTCTTTTAGAAAAGAGAGAGCAAAAAGTCACACAGCATATGGTCAACTTAATTCCTGAGCAAAAGTCACTTGACAGATAGTAAATAACAGTATACAGTTCACTTAGTGGCCATCTGAGGCCCCTTATATTTTCTTTCACAGAATGAACAGGATCTGGAGGATCTTTCTAGCTAACATGAAATTATCATGGACTATTCTTCAAAAGCTGCAGAAAGAAAACCATACAGGATGGATTGAGCATCATGAGAGTGCCTGCATATCATCATCCAAACCAAGTGGCTGTCATGTCCCCACTAGATGGCCTTGTCCTTCTACAAACCACAGCTGTTCACTGTTCATTCAGCTGTGGACATGGGCCAACCTCCTGAAATCACTACTAATCCTTTCAGTGACAACAAAACTCTTACTCGCCCAATCCGCTGCGTCTCTCCAGTGTGCCCACCCTTTTCTCCTCTCTTCATCTCCCCTCCGCACACTTATGGACCCACTGTGTGGAGAGATTGTTATCCAAGTGGATTACACTGTAAATTGGGTGATGCAGGATTGGATGCTCTGGAAGTGAATCTCATCTGCAGCAGTGTGCTTGCCATTGCTTGATTTATATATTATAACTTGGATTATTTCATGTCAAGAACCATGGAACTTTGGAGAACATCTTTCAGGTGTGATGTTTTGCAGATGATGTGATGAGAGCATACATTATTTGATATCATGTTCAAGTGAGTTTTACACGAAGAAAGAAGGACCTAATGATAACTAAGTGGTTTACTTGGATTATCGGTATCATCCTGAATATGGGAAGCGTTGATTACTCCACGCAGCTCAATGAGAATTTGAGACGTGTCTGGAAGATCTGAGTATGATTAGGAGTTCACTGACTTGGGTCATCAGGCCCTCCAAGAACTTTAGGATGTGAAAGTTCAGTTGATAAGGAGCTCAGGGGTTGTAAAATATGTTTGAAACCATTTAGGCCAGCATGAATGGAAGTGAGTGGAATGGACATCGGATTTTAGTCGTCCTAATGGAGTAGTGGATTCTCAGGATCTTCTTCTCCTGACAGATGTGGCTCTTAAGCACAGATGTCATCATCATGTATAACATCAGAGGGTCTTCTTGGATCACATTCTTCATGGTCTACACAGACTGGCTGTGTATCTTCACACAGGCTCAAATGAAGATTCCCCCAGAAACTTAAGATTTACTTTAATTCAGTTGTTTAGCGCCTTCATTTTTTAAGATAGGCCTTCCATTGGGTTCGTTTTTCTCTGTTGATGATGTTTTGTCTTGATGAAGTTGCAATGTCAGGTTGCTTTTGATGGAATCACAGAGCCATTGATGACTTTTTTTTTTTGTTGCTGGAGGGGGGTCAACGTGAATCATTCTTATAGTCGCTCATAGTCACTAAATAAAATATAGACCAAATAATAATAAATAATACAAAATATAAATCTAGAATTATAACAGAACATTCATTTATTTTAAATTATATATAAATTATACACTTCGTGAGCCTTCTTGAAACATCATAAGTTTTTTTTTTTTTTTACTTTTTGGGAAAATCAACTTATATTTGGTTGAGAGAATATAAATAAATAATAACATAAATAAAATATAAGAAAAAATAAATAACATATCTAAAAGAAATTGAATAAATAAAATGGCTTAATAGTGCCTCAGAAGTGCCACAAGCTGATTGCTTTAATGATTTTAAAAGCAATACTTACTTCCTGTAAGCATCATCACTGTTTCAGGCTCAGAAATATCATAATGATGTTCTGCCCTGTCTGTGCAGTTGAGAACAGCCATAGTGTATAGGGCGAAACTGGCACTCTGACTTTAGATGTGAGAGCAGCTCTGGATAATGGGGTGAGTGTGTTTGCATCAGCATCAGTTATAAATAATTATCATATGCTATTCTTAAAGTAAAGGATTATTGTTGTTTCAGGTGACGAGATACTTCTTCAGAAAGTTATTTTTGATGCAGCGGTAATAGCACCGCTAGAGGCCTTCTGGACAGTGCTAATGCTCACCGCCCCAGGTAAAAGGCTTTATTTAATCTTTGTATGTTGTGCATTAAGCAAAGCCAGACTTTTTTGTGTGTCCTTCTTTTATTTTGAAGAACATTTTGGCAAAAAAAGGAGAGTCAGTGTTTACAGTCTTTCTTTCTTTGCTTTTATCTCCGTATAGTGTAGATGAGGGCATGGAGTCGGCTTTCCTGGGAACCCGATCTGGGCTCATGCGTGTGATCAGATATGCAGGAAGTGAGAAGCGTGTTGGAAAGTGAGTGAACTAATAAAAAAAAAAAATAAAAAAAACTTTAATCAGTAGCAATAAACACCATTTTTCTTCTATGGTCCGCATGATGATATAAACCAAGTTGCTTTAAAAAGTCATTGTTTAATGGATTTGTTGCAATGACACAGTTTATCAGCTACAGTAAACTATGACCTCTGTCCAACAGGGAAGAACACTTTTGTAGGGGTAACATCACGTTACCCCTACAAAAAAAAAAAACAGCTATTGCTGAAGGTAAGATATCTGTCTGTCATTGTTTATATGCTCAAATCTAATTCTACATTCGACATATCATTTTGTGATCATTCAGTACGTTATTAATTATTTAAAATGGAGTAGGTTCCAGAAATGTGAGACCATATTAGAATTTTGTGAGCTGATATTAAATATTTGATTGTTTAAAAGCACTAATAATCTTTAGCAAATCTGAAAATGAATATCAATTTTTCACACTGTACAAAATAATGCCTTGTTGAATTTAAAATGCTTGATTTTAGTTTTTAGTAGTGCTGTCAAACAATTAATCGTGATTAATCTAATCCAAAATAAAAAAATTTGTTTGCATAATATACTCTGTATATTTATTTCTATATTTAAATGAAAATAAATATTTTTTCTGAAATATATACATGCATGTTTATGTATTTATATATACATAATAAATATAGACAGCACACATACATATATTATATAAACAAAAACTTTTATTTTGGATGTGATTCATCTCCATTAATCGTTTGATAGCACTAGTTTTTAGCATATATATATATATATATATATATATATATATATATATATATATATATATATATATATATATATATATATATTATTGTGGCCAAAAAGTACAGAATTGTAATAACATGAAAATAATAATTATTTACTATAACTGTCAACCAGAATTTTAATACTGGTGCATCCCTAATGAAGACATACATTATTTATATATTAAACACAGAGCGGTATATTTAAAATATGTTTCTCAGTTCTAGAAAAATATACTAATATGCTAAGTAACAACAGATTGATTGCAACTATAAGAAAACAAACACAGAGGTGGTTTGTTAGGAGAAATCATAGGAAAATATAGAAGTTTACATAAAATCATATTCAGTGTTTTATTTTTATGTTCCTTTAATCTACTTAACAGCTATAGAGTAGTTGAATATATTTGTCTTTTTGAGGTTTTTTTTAACCAGTTTGTTGGAGCTGTAATTGCTCCTGAACTAAATCGGGTCATTTGCTTTCCAACTCTCACTCCCAAACAAATATTTATAAATCTATATACATCAATGATAAACTGCTTTAAACACACACTTCTGGAGGAAATGCCATCCACGCTATGCACTCTGTGGCTTCTGCTCCCTTTCCGATAGTCGGTATCAGATCCTCCTTTTCATCCTGCTCTGGTTCTTTTGCCACCATCAGTGGCTGTTGCCGTTGGCTGTTTCCCTCTACCAGCTGCTGCTGCTCGTGAGCCATCAGCATTGCATAGATGCAGCCGTAGGTGGCTGTTACCACCATCATCACACACACCACGCCACACACCACCCCAGCTACCACCACCGTGGCAGTCGCTCGACGCACACTCACAGGCCGGTAGCGCTGGCGCATGCAGTCTCCGGCTGACCCAGCCGGTACCTGGTGGCCCTCGGCTGCAGATGGGTACCTTGTCTCCAGATAGAGGGGGTAACAGTGTCTGAACATCTCCATAGGGATACTGCGAAGATCCTTACCATGCAAATTAGCAGGAAAGGAGCAGTTGGCAGAATCTATGCTGCCACCTATGGAATGATAAAAGAGAAAGACATAACTTTTATGAAAACGTCAATGCAATTTAAGATATTGCCTGAGTAAATACAAAATGCAGAATTGAAATAATGATTTCATTTATTAAAGGAAAAAAATATGTCCAAATCTGCCTAACACTGTGAAAAAGTAAATGACACACTCCAATAACTGGTTGTGCCACCCTTTGCAGCAACAACTGCAATCAAGCATTTCCAATGAGTCTCTCATAATGCTGTAGAGGAATTTTCCCACTCTTCTTTGCAGAATTGTTTTAATTCAGCCACATTGGAGGGTTTTGAGCATGAATGGACTGTTTAAGGTCATCCCACAGCATCTCAATGGGATTTAAGTCCAGACTTTGACTTGGCCACTCCGAAAACTTAATTTTGTTTTTCTTGAGCCATTCAGAGGTGGACTTGTTGGTGTGTTTGGGATCATTGTCCTGCTGGAGAACCCAAGTGCGCTTGATGCTTCCATCAATTATAGCAAGTCAGGTCTTTAACCAGCAAAGCTGGTCCCCAGACCATCACTTTACTACCACTATGTTTGAATGTTGGCATGATGTTCTTTTCATGAAATTCTGTGTTGGTTTTATGCCAAAAGTAACAGGACACACACCTTCCAAAACGTTCAACTTTTGTCCCATCAATCCACAAAATATTTGCCCAAAAGTCTTGGATATAATCAAGATATTTTTTTGGCAAATGTGAGACGAGCCGTTGTGTTCTTTTTGGTCAGCAATGGGTTTTGTCTTTGAATTCTCCCATGGATGCCGTTTTTTCTTATTGTTGAATCATGAACACTGACCTTAATTGAGGCAAGTAAGGCCTGCAGCTCTTTAGATGTTGTTCTGGGTTCTTTTATGACCTCCTGGATGAGTCGTCGTTGTGCTCTTGAAGTCATTTTGGTAGGCCGGCCAGTCCTGGGAAGATTCACCACTGTTCCAAGTTTTCCAGACTGATACGTGTCAACTATTTTGTTTCTCATCTGTTTTTGAATTTCTTTAGAGTGTGGCGTGATGTGTTGCTCAGTTCTTTCATGATTTAACAGGAGGGGGCAATACATTTTTCTCGCTTGGCCAGGCAGGTTTGGACAGCTTTTTTCCCTTCGTAAATGAAATCATCATTTTAAAACTGCATTTTGTATTTACTTGCATCATCTTTGTGTAATATTACAATTTGTTTGATGGTCTGATGTTTTAAGTGTGACAAATATGCAAAGAATTGTGATAAATGAGCTCTCTCACCTGTGTATACAATCCATTCCAGCCAATGCTTGAGTGGAATTAAATTGCAGTTACAATTCCATGGGTTTCCATCCAGCAGAAGTTGCTGTAGAGCAGTCGCTGGCTCAAGTGAAGACCGCTCCAGAGTTCTCAGCTTGTTGCCAAGAAGCGAGAGCCACACTAGGTTCTGGAGACCATCCAGAAGGTGTGTGGGAATAAAGCTGAGACTGTTAAAGGAAAGATCTAGACGCCTAAGCTCAGTCAGACCTTTGAACTGATCTGGATTCAGTTCCTTAAGCTTGTTTTCTCTTAGAACTAATTCTCTTAGGCTGTTGAGTCCAGAGAACAAGTTAACGGGGAGCCTCACAACAAGGTTTTCAGAGAGATCCAGGACCTCTAGGTTGTTCAAGTGGGAGAAGCTTGAAGGGAAGACACTGGAGAGAAGGTTTCTGGAGAGGTCTAGATGAAGCAGGCTGCTGAGATTGGAAAAGTACCCAGGGTTGATGCTGGAGAGAAGGTTTCTGGAGAGGTCTAGATGTAGCAAGCCACTAAAATTGGAAAAACTCCCAGGTTCCACAGTGGTGAAGTTATTGTTTGAGAGGTTGAGGTAGCTTGCGTCAAAGGGTAGCTGGTTCAGGATGGAGTCCAAGGAAGCCAGTTCGTTAGGGTCACTGCAGTCTGTATGGTTTACATTGCAGGTACAGCCTGATGGACAACTTGTAGATGTTCCAAAGGAGCTCAGAAGAGTCATCAAGAGACCTGAGGAAATTAGAGAAAATTGAGATGGTTAGGAAACAGAGAGAGTTGAGAAGGTTGAAGATGTTGTAATAGGTTAAAGATCTTACTTATAATCTTCATGCTGGACTGCATTGTCCACCAAACCCTGTTGTAAGAGTTCCTGAGCAATTCTTTGGAAGAGCATCCACTGGTCTACACCAAAAGAATGCCTTCCTTCTCCATCATGATGAATCCACCAGACAACTTGTTGAATTCACTTGGAATTGATGTAGTTACAAACAAAGCAAACACTGTTAAAATAATGATTAAAGAAAGATGGGTGGGTGCTATGATGCATGTACAGATTTTATGCAATGTTACTAAGAAACTGACTACAATTTAAATGCTAAATAAATGCCCTGTGAAGGCTGAACATATATTACGTCATGAAGTCTAAATATCACAGACCTGAAATGAATTTGAGTCTTCAGAAGGCAAACAAATAGTGAAAGAGAGTACTTTGTATAAAAGCTGCCCAGAGGCCTATTTCTTGTTATGAGAGAAAAAAGCAAAGTGAAAAACTAGAGGTATTGTGAGGTTACATACAAAGTATATTATCAGCTGCTTCACACATCTCAAATTTCTTTTGGAATTTTTATATTGTTTATATTATTAGGTGAAAGAGATCATTTGCTATGCATGTACAGTACATGTGTGTATTATATATATTTAAAATTAAAAATTAAAATAAAATTTATGAATTTAGCTTTTATCCAAAGCGACTTACAGTGCATTCAGGCTATACATTTTTACCTATCATATATATATATATTACATATATATATAATACAAACACACCAGCATTGCTTTTTCACATTTATTGCATTAAACTAGCAAGGATTAAACTGTCCACACCATTAGATAATAAATCAGAGCTGAGAACAACATCCGCTTTATCAGCGAAAAGAGGATCAAATTGTGCATGCTGGAATGTGCACTTCTAATAATACATAACATTTTATGAAATTTGTTAAAAAATCCAAAATATTTCTATATCTGATTGATGTGGAATGTTTTATAGATCTAGAATAGAAAGAAAACCCCTAAAGAAAATTATTAAAAGCATAGATTTAAGAATAAATGGTAATAATTTATTTTATACTAAAATTGTTGTAAAGAATGCAATTATTCTGTCTAACGGAGACCTAAATATTGAATAGCACAACAACGACCACTGCTTGTTTAACCTGATCAGTGAGAAATTATTATGATTGCACTAAAAGTGAACCAGACCTGAAACATACCTTCCACCAGTCCTCATCTAGTGGTCCTCATGATTACTCCTGTAAACATAGAGTGAGCCAATCGACAGAAAATGAAAGACACAAGAGGAACTGGAAGCTCACAGCTTGAAAAATCCAGAGTGTGTATGAGCGCGGCTCACATCAGGAAGTAGGACTAACATTAGAACAGACTGTGTCTGCCTCCACGGCCAGAGAGAGAGAGATGGATGGACTGAGGAGGGGGCAGAAGAGATAAAACACCAGCTTAGAAAATGGTCTCTTCAGTTTTTTCATGAATCTTTGTGGTAGCTTATGATGTTGAACATATAAGGATTAATCGTGTGATATACGGCATCAACAGATGTTGTCAAGCAAAACATTAATACAGGGTTCTCACGCACATGGAAAACCTGGAAATATAAGGGAATTTTAAAATGAAGATTTCCAGAGAATTATTTTATATATATATATATATATATATATATATATATATATATATATATATATATATATATATATATATATATTTGTTTATTTATTTATTTTTTGTAATGCCTAGCACAGAAAAATATATAATTGACTAGAAATATGAATTAAATCTCTACGATATTATATAAAAAAATATCCAAACTGCTAAAAAAAATAAAATATTTAATTTCACTGGAAATTGCCTATAAAAGGATTTTAAAGTTGTTGGAAACATTATTGTAAATATTTATGGATGTTTTTATCCAAAATATATATTTTTTGTAATGCTTTGCACAAAAATATTTAATTGACAGGAAATATGAATGCAACCTCTATGAAATGTTCTTAAAGGTTTCCGATTTTCCTTTTATCTTCCGTGTGCAGCTATTGGAATGCAAGCATCCCTGGACTTGCTGGAGAGAGTGTTCCTATCCATTGCCAAACATTTGAGTTTTAACTCAAAAAGAATTCAAATTCGATATATGTCCTGCAAGAAAATGTGTACATTTTCTGTCGAATTTATGTACATTTCCTTCCACTCAAAAACGCTGTGCAATGCTATGAGTAATTCAAAATGAAACATCTGTAAAAAATCTATACGGAAAAAGTCCTTCATATTAACACACCACACTGAGCTGTGTTTTACAGACTTTTCTTGAGTGTGTGTAGTGTAAAGGGAGACTCTATGACAACAATCTAGCAAATATTAAAGGTCTTTGATTAATGATGTTTATCAGTTCCTGTCCGCCTCACGCTGACGAAAGAGCAAATAGTGTTTGTCACTGGAGATTTCGAAGTGTACATGTACATGCTCACGTCTGCAGGCCTCCAGGGCAATTTATCAAGATGTTTGCTACTTACCAAACACTTTTTTTATTCAGTGCGACTTGCCACATGACTTATGGTCCCTTCTGGGGTTTAAACCTAGGACTTTTCAAACACCACCCCTGTTTCACACAAGGACTCTTTTCTTGTAGTTTTTGTCATTTAGTGCAACAAACACAAACAACTCTCCAAAACATTCTCCTAATATTTTTCCTACTTGTTTTCTTATTTTTCTTTCCTTATTTCCTCCTGTCAGCCAAACAACACAGATGTTATTTCTAAGGCATATTCAACTAATATGGTACTCTTTGGTGTCCCTTTAATTTAAGTATACATAAACACTCACAAATTTAGACCTGCACCAAATTAGCTGCAATTGTTATTTACAACCTCCATTTGTTTGCAAAAAAATGTTTAGCCCCTAATTTGTTCCCCATTTATAGTCTTTTAATGTAATTTCTTTACAGTTAATTTAGTAATTTGTCAACTGTAGTGTTTGCTCAGTATAATGCATTTGATATAATGTCTTTGTCCATTTACTAAAGCCCTTGCGGCTGTCTTCTTCCTCTTTGCAGTGCAGTGATGTGGACGGTATATGTCCTCTCAGCTGTGAGAGCATTGTGAGTGAAGCTAATTGACTCTTCTTTGTGTCATCTTTATGTAATCTGTGAATCGTTGTTCTGAATCAGTTTACACGAACCGATTCACTAGCATGAATTCTAATCCAGTTCAACAAGGGAGATTCTAATCCATCTCTGTTTTTTTTTACAGGATGTGAACTGTTACCTTGTTGACAATAATGACTTCACACTGGTCTCAAAGGAAAAAGGGGACGTGAGTATTTCAAACGGTTCATTGAACACACATTGACCTTTTGTGACAACATGCCCCATCAGCATTTATTCACAGAAGAGAAGCTGGAAGATGGTGACTTGTGTTAGGTGACGGCTCTAGCTGCATGTTTCCAGTGCCCAGGGGGTTTGGTGTGAAGGGCAGGTGACAAGACGAGGACTCGATAATGTACCACAAGCTTGTCCTTGGAGTGAATAGATGGGGTCTCAAACAAGACAGTGTTTGTGAGAAAGAGAATTAAAATTGACCTGGTGAAATTGGATAAGCTGGGAAAGGTTGCCACATCTTTTTGAATTTTATCTTTTGGGCTTTTATTTATAGAACAGTAAAGTGCATCCAGAAAATAGGAGCATCGAAATGGAGAATGACGCCCTTTATGCAAATGAATATGATGCTTGCATAAAACCTTTGACCAACAGAAGGCTGCTTGATTTAAAAGTAATTTCTGTGGGAGCAGTGCTTCATATTTTACACTGATACACTATTGACAATACACAATGGACTAATCAATTTGATCTTACCTTTATACACTCTGAGTAGTGCATAACTTATTTCAAGTTTACCAAAAAATGCAAACTTCCTGAAAATGTTCTCACCCTCAGGGCATTCAACAATGAGATACATTTGTTTCTTTGTTGATACAAATTTAGAGAAATTGAGCAATACATCACCAGTGGATCATCTGCAGTGAATGGGTGCCGTCAGAATGAGAGTCCAAACAGCTGATAAAAAAACATCACAGTAATCCACAAGTAACCCACACAACTCCAGTCAATCAATTAATATCACGTGAAAGGATCTGTGTTTGTAATCAGTTAAGTTTTTAACATTAAGCAGTTGCTTCAGACAGAAATACAAGTCCTCTATCCATAATGTATGGATACAGCTAAATATTGTAGAAACGTAATTTTCTGTAAAGTTGCTTTGCAATGATTTGTATCGTAAAAAGCGCTATAAAAATAAACTTGAATTGAATTGAACTGAATTAATTTTGCTTCCTCCAGTGAAAAAAGTAATCTTGTCTGAATCAGTACAAAACTGTTCTAAACAAATATGTTAGTGGATTTGGATGTGAGAGGACTTTTTCAGTGTGTTATTATTGATTATGGACTTTATTTTGTATTTTAGCCAGAAGCGACATTTTAATGTTTAAATGTTTTAATGTTGTATTTCTTTCTTACAAACATGAAGGTTATCACTTTGCAAGACATTTAATTGATGTACTGGAGTTTTTTTTATTACTTGTGGATTATTGTGATGTTTTTATCAGCTGTTTGGACTCTCATTTTGACGGCACCCATTCACTGCAGATGATCCACTGTTGAGCGAGTGATGTAATGCTAAATTTCTCCAGATCTTTTCCAAAGAAGAAACAAACTCCTATAATTCTTCAATAGCCTGAGAGTGAGTACATTTTCAGAAAGTGTTCATTTTTTGGGTGAATTATTCCTTTAATTCACTGTTCAGCTTCATCTTATTATGGTAAAAATAATTTTAAAATCCATATCGATTTTTCTTTATCAAAAACATTGTTTAGTGCATTGTTAAATATAAATCAGGATATTTTAGTCAACAGTGTGCTTTATAATTCTCATCATTATTGTTGACTTATGTATTAGATTTAATTGTGTATTAGTGTATTTTGTGGCATATATCTCTATATGCTGACAATAGTCTCATACCATAACCACAGCTGTTTGTAGCAACAAATGCACTGTAGCTATGTGAGCAGTAACCAGGAGATTAATGCTTATGGAGTCTAATCCCAGATTGCCGTGGGGCAGACAGGGCAGATTCAGGCATCTGTTTGCACATCTGAATCACTGCACATCTGTCTGTCTATGAGCGTGTAGGTTTGTGTGTGTGTGTGTGTGTGTGTGTTTGTTTGTTCATTATGGGAGTCAGAAATTAATTAATATAGTGTCATACTGTATATATAAACCTGAAGAATCCTTCACTCTATGCTTTAACATCTAAATTCTATATTGTACTGACACTGTTGGCAATCCACCTCTGTTCACCTCGCAGCCTTTCTATGACCTGCTGGCATTAGTAAAGTGGTTCTTCTCACATTTTGTGATGTAAGTGCTGTTTGCGGTTGTGAAACCAGGGGGAAACTGAGCTACTTTATTCATCTGAGATATAGTTTGATTTGCCAGGATATATGTATCCTCAATTTTAAACTTGCAGGTTTCTGTTGGAGTTCAACATCTGTGGTCTGTGGCATAATGACCATGTTGTGGATGGTAAGTTAGGAAGTTACGAAGAATGAGACGTTTTTGTTTATGATCAAACTTCAGAAATCCTCAAACACCCAGACATGTCAACCTCATCTCCATCTCAGTTACATTTTTGTATAATTTAATATGTAATTTTATGTAGTGTAAGTCTCTCATTTCTTTATTCTCCATTTCCATTGTTCATCATTTTGCTGTAATTGGTTCTGATTGACACTGTCCAGCTAAAGCTGGGTTTCACGCATGTAAGTATCCACATGTGTACATGAGCAAATGTCCTTCATCTAGTTTGTGCCTTTTTAGAGCCAGGATCCAAATTAGATCCTGATAATTTGTAGCTAATGAAAGGACTTATTCCTCTGTACTGACTTAAGCATAGATCTAGGTTTCTATGGTTTTCTTGACAAAATATTAGTCTAGTCTGAAAGTTCAGAAGATCCTGATTTATTGTCTCAGAGGAGCACCAGGACAAGACCACAGGAAACAGATGATTCTTCTGCACAATCTGACTTTGCTGCAGCCTGGAATTGAACGACTGGTTTCGTCTGGTCAGAGGAGAACTGGCCCCCCAACTGAGCCTGGTTTCTCCCAAGGTTTTTTTCTCCATTCTGTCTCCGATGGAGTTTCGGTTCCTTGCCACTGTCGCCTCTGGCTTGCTTAGTTGGGGTCACTTCATCTACAGCGATATCATTGACTTGATTGCAAATTAAAACAGACACTATTTCAACTGAACAGAGATGACATAACTGAATTCAATGATGAACTGCCTTTAACTATCATTTTGCATTATTGAGACACTGTTTTCCAAATGAATGTTGTTCAGTGCTTTGGCGCAATGTATTTTGTTTAAAGCACTATATAAATAAAGGTGATTGATTGATTGATATTATCACAACCAAATCTCCACGACACAAAAGAAACAAGCTGCAACACAACAAAATTAACACAACACAATGGAAACAAGTCGCAAAAACAGAAACAAGCCACAAAACAGCAAAAATAGCATGACAGAAAAGGAAACTAGATGCAACACAATGTGAAAAAGTCACAACACAACAGAAACAAGCCGCAAAACAACAAACTTAGCACAACACAATGTAAACCAATGCAACGCAATGGAAAAAAGTTGCAACACAATAGAAACTAGCCACAGAACAACAAAAATTTCAACATACAATGAAAAAAGCCACAATACCACAGAAACAAGCAACAACAAAATTAGCACAACACAACAGAAACAAGATGCAAAACAATGGAAACAAGCCACAACACAACAAAATGATCACAAAATGATCACAACACTTCATTGGCTCTGCACTGAATAACAAATTATCCTTCTGCCATCACCGCTGTCTAACAGACCAGTATTGTTTAAATATGGCTTGACAGTGGTTGAGAAATGTTTTGTGTGCGAACAGAAAATAGTGAAAGACCATGGAATTACTCCATGTTTGTGTGATTAAAAGTGCAGAAAGTGTTAAGAATTTTTTTTTATTTGAACGTTTTATTGAAATTTGTTTATATAAAAAAAAGTCTTCTTGTACAATTAATATAGTATAATAGAATTAGCTGAATTAATTAACTCTGTAAGCCCACTAATTTTATTTAGTGTTTTTATATAAACACACACACACATACAGTATGTACATATACAAACACACATTGATTTATTATTTGGTTTATTTTTTATTTTTTACTGTATACGACCATTAATATAAAAAATAAAATATTATTTAATCGTTTTATATATATATATATATATATATATATATATATATATACACACACACACACACACACACACACACACACACTTATATGCGGATTTATTTTTACAGTTTTATTAAATTTTGAATATATATTGACTTTTTTAATAAATATGTAATTTTTAATTATTTCAATTTTGTATTAATATTTGTTGACTTATGTTAACTATTATAAAAATAGGTAGAATTGTATTATATTATAACAAAAACATATAGAATTGAATATTAACTATATATATAAACACAAAAAGACAGCACAATAAAGGCCAGAAACATTATTTATTGAACACTGACTTGCTCTGACAAATAAATATGACAATAAGAGCACTGATGTCCAATATATTCCCCTCTGAAATGCCGCTAAATTTAAAATGGTCGACTGATTCCTAACAAATCTTTTTGGACAATTTTCCTTGGAGAAATAAGCCAACATTCATTGCATTACTTTGCAGCTCGAAATGAAATCCGATGAACATCCTTGATCACAATTACAAAGTGACAGAAATGCTTCTTTGTTCTAAAACGGGACTCGTCGTATCACAGGAACCGGATTCCAGCCCCGAACTGCACTCCATCACATATCCTGAGGGACAAAACACATCGGTACATTACAAATTTATAATAGCAGAAGAATAAAACAATCACATTAAAATGCAATCACATGTGTATTTGTGAATGACTGTGTGAATGGCTGCGATTGTCTACCTGTCTCCACTCTGGACACCCATGGGAATGCAATAGTTGAGCTCCAGTCGAGCGATGTTTCCTAGACGCAACACAATACCTGCTCCATAAGACCAGCGGATACATTCGGCCAGCTTGCTCAGGTGTGCCCGCGGTCCTTCCCCTAGTGGATGATTTCAATTATAGCACCAAACAAGTAAAAACATCAAGAAAAACAAAACCATTGCAGCTTTCTTTATCTCACCATAATTGAGGTTACACAGGTTTCCGGCATTGAGAAAGAAATGTGTCCTGAAAAGGTCTCCGAAGCCGCCTCTACCTGGCCTGAATGGGAGAGGGGTGTACAGATGAAGCCCTCCAGCCCAATACGCCTCCCCACCGAGGTAATCACCTGTCATCAAAGTAAGAAAACAAACCTTAGTTGTGAATACTGAGATACTGAGCTTCACTGTCAGAGTCAGTTACCTTCACTCTGAGGGCCGATGCTGTACATGCTGAAGCCCCTTACACTGGTCGGACCACCCAGATAGAACCTAAACACACGTTTAAATACAAAAATAGATTTACCTTGTGGGTTACTTATTTTTACCAATGAGAGAGGGAATTCACTAACCTGTCAGCGATACACGAGGGTTTGTGTCCCAGAGGCAGCAACATACCCCCCACAGTGAGGTGGAGAGCACCTACACAAAGAGGAACATATACAAACAGAGCCTTTGAAGATTAAGACTGTTAAAGAACATTTGAAATAAAATAAAATACAGTTAAACTTATTTTCAGTGCAGCAAGTGTAAACATTGTATTTGAATTTTTTTAATGCAATTTGTATTATTTTAATTTTTATTATTTGTTCTTGTAGCTCAATGGGTAGAGCATTGCCCTATGAAGCGCAAGGTTGGGGGTTCGATTCCCCAGGAACACATGATAGATAAAAATTGGTAGCCTGAATGTACTGTAAGCCGCTTTGGATAAAAGTGTCTGCTAAATGCATTAATTTAATTTAATAAAAACATTTAATTGAGTATTAATAATTATATATCGACTCTTGATATCCAGAATTAGTTGTCAAGTAAATTTTTTAGGTTGAAGGATTAAAATGACTAAAACTTAATAGAGCCCTCTGAAAGTGCTTAAAACATCAACAAACTATATGGTTAGTAACTAAAACTATGACTAATAAAAAACATTCATGTTAATTGTAAAAATGTGACAATAAAATTTTCTAAATATTTTTTTTTCATTAAGTTGCCATTTCTAATTTGAGCTTAGTTCAAGTTGGACAACTACAAAAATTTAAATAAGTACTATAATAGTAGTACATTAATGATACTAAAATAAAACCACAATAAAGAAACATAAGCAATGGTCCCCCCCCCCCAGCATCTCACCGAGTCCCAGAACAGAGTCTTGTTGAGCTGAATTTCAAAGTCTTCCTTCAGGAAACTGACATCTCCTCCAGTGTAACCTGCCAGTTCCTAAAAGACCATCAAAATGAAGTAAACAAAGACAGTATTGGATAGACTATTTCTAACAAAGACAACAGTTGATTTAAACAAACCTGGTTGATCTTCAATAAGGCACCTTTTCTGGGAAGAATGGTAGAATTGCGTGTGTCGATGACCATTGTGTGCTATGAGGAAAATATCATATATTTAAAATCAGATCTCAATGACTGTAATAACAAGTTTCAGAGAAGAAACATACGGAAAGTGAGGACTTCAGGGAATGGCCACTCTCCTCCCTAACAGCGAAGGAAGCCGTACGGGCCAAACAGCCCAGCTCTCTCCACACGCCCTCCCACTTCAAAGTGTGATTTGTCCTCCAGATGGGGAACTGGTGATTATAGACCAAACAATCGATAAATAAATTAGATAATATCTTATACATATAGCAAAACTTTTGACGTTATGGGCCAAATTTACTAAACAGGAAAGTAGCACCAGAGCGCAATTCCAAAACAACGACGATGGGCGTTAAAATATCTGTGGGGGATTTATGACCAAATTAAAGAAAATAGATGCATCTCATTTACATATCGACCAACGCAATATACTAAGCGCAGCGCAAAAAAGCAGAGCTGATGCTCATCTGGTGCAGATGATCTACTTACGACACAGGTGCAAATTAGTAATAAGACATGCTTTTTTGGGAGGTAAATAATGTCGCAAATACCAGTAATTTCACAAGCGCAAACTTTAGTAAATCACATTGCGCGATTCTTTTTAATATTCTCCTTAAATAAATTTAGCGTCTGAAAGGGAAACTCCTACAAATGCATATTCAATAAGTTCAGGCTCAACAATAACCCACACCTTTTCAGAGCTAATTCTTCACTGCGCGTCTTTAGTAAATCGTGACAGTACTGTTTTAATGCCAAAAGATGGTTTGTGCGGACACAAGCTGTTAGTAAATCTGTCCATATCTACTAAAACTAAGTTATTTATTACATAATGTCTGCCTTGTTAAAGAGAAAATAAATGTAAAAATAAATAAAATGAGAGCCAATAATAAAATAAAATATATTAAATAATTAGAATTTTAATGAAGTAAAATAAATCCTTTACGCTGAACTCTGTGGAGACCCCTCGGTCCGTTTCTCTGAGGGAGCTCCATGGGAACTGGCCCGTGACTTTATACAAGTTAATGGAGAAGCTGAAAGAGTGAGTGAATGAGTGTCAACAGCAAACCTGGGAAAACCGGTTCACAACATTCACAAACAACCACTGAAACATGAATACTATTAATCTAGTAATCACAGCTATACTGATTTTTACACATCAAAGTGTCATTTTTAAATAGAAATCTTCACCACCAGGCCAAGAAACATACTTGCGCTCAAAATGTCCAGGCTGTGGCTTGAAGAATGACAAGCCATATGAGGTTTCCTTAGTCCCATAAGAGAACTGGAAGGTCAGCTTCTCTGCACGGCCAAAAACATTGGGCAATTTCAAACCCAGGACCTGAAAATGAGAACCAGAACAACACATCTGTAAATAATTTTGGTTTCTCAATGTAAACACAATGCCAAAAGTGACGATGCAGGAGTCAGTAGCTCACCATGCTTCCCTCGTTGTTCCCAACCATGGTGTTGTAACTTCCCGTCATTCTTCTCAGCTCCTTCACCTCGAATTTCACATCTAGTCCATTCGGCAGGGCATCAGCACCTGATGTTTTCAGAGGAATTCAGACTTTCATGAATCACTCTGATTATTGGTTATTTACCACTAGTTGTTTGCTTATTTGTCGTACCTTCAGCAGTGTCAATGACCACTTCCACATGTCTGAATATCCCCAGACGCAAAAGTCTCTGTCTGGCCTCATGGGACTTCTTCATTACCTGAAACATAATTATAGAGTTTATTAGTTTAAATATAGAAAAAAATATATATGTAGTATGTTTGTGATACAATTTTAATAGTCTTATCTATCCACAAGCAGCATGATACTCACATCAATCAAGTTTTTGGCACGGAAAACATCTGCAATCTCATATGTTAAAATGTCTTCCTTTGTTCTTCCCAGACCATCGATGTGCACATGCTGTACTACAACCTAAACGATTGACATATATGAAAACACCAATGTGCCTGGTACAAGACAACATTTATGTACAAGCAATGGGTAGAAAAATCACATTAAACCCATCTCACGTCTTTATTTTCCAGAACTTCCTGTTTCTCTTCATTCTCTGGTTCTCCCAGGTCCATGTCATCTGCTTGGACCCCCAGCTCAGGTCCTTGCATAGGAAGGGGGTCCAGACTCTGGACAGATATGTAAAAGTCAGCGAGTTAGTGTTATTTTATTTATTATTTTATTACATTAAGCATACTCAGAGAACCTGATATAGCTTATTCAATGCGTAAAACTGCAACAGATACTATAAAAGTGTTTACAATTAAGTATTGTATGACAGCACAAACATTAGTTTGTTAATATCCAATGCTATACGAGTGAGCGTTTATATGTGTAAAATGATTTATTGTCTTATTGACAATTAACGTTAATGTGGAGTAACGTTACTAAACGTCATCCTAAACTCGGCTTGTCATTCAAAGACTCTGTTCAGAGGTCATTCCTTCAGCTTCTCCAACAGCTCTTGAAAAATGCGCTTACCCTGGCATGCACGGTGCCCATGTTTAAAAAAACTATTTACATTCAAATGTCCCCAATATTATAATAAACACAGTTCAGTTTAATACGGAACAATCCGCGGTCTGTCTCTGGCACACTACAACAATCTCCGGGTGGCCGCCATGACACTTAGTAACCACGCCCATAGGGAATGATGATTGGCGAAGGAGGACAGAGCAACTACGTCATGCTCGTCACTATTTTCCTTAAAAAATATGGAGACAAATTGCAGTTTAAGTTACATTTCATACGAATATACACTCTTTATCCCTCGGTCCTGTCGTTTTAAAAATATATATTTTGTGAGTTTATTCGTTTTTTCAGTAGAACATTGTGGAAAATCTAGTTGGTTAAGCGTTCCAGGAGGCGGAGCCAACTTCTGATTTGATTGACAGCCAGTTGCCAGACCATATCCATGGGAACAGCAAAGCGTCCTCGACTGGCTGCAGAGGAGTTGTGTTCAAGTTTTTAACTTGACCAACGACAGTGTAAATACGAATTCAACACAAGAATGCGTCCGAGGTCCGCTGTAGAGAGTTGGGTTAGTATGAAGATACTTTACTAATATAATTTCTGAATGAAAAATTGGCATGTTGAACTAACAAGGAAATAGGATTTCTGAAGGACACTACTGGTCCTTTAAATCTTAAAAAGAACGTTCTAAACGTTTCAAATATGTTGAAACTTTGTATTTTGGAGACTAACGTTTCAATGTATTAAAATAAATATAATAGATTATATAATAAAAAAAATAAATAAAAAGCTGTTTAACAAAAATGTTATATTGGTTACATTCAGGTGTCATCTTCGGCACAGATGCCTCAAATATCAAGCCATATAGATCTGAGGCCTATGACACACAGGCTCGCCATCGTCCCTAGAGCTAAGAGTGCATCTCGGATCTCCTCAGGAGAATTCTCAAGGAGGAACACAATCAAGTCTGACTCTGGTATGGTCTACGCTGTTTATTTTCTTGGCAATGGTGGATAAGTAGATATCTTATTTGATTACTTCTTCTTTACAGCCTCCTCCGTGCAGTCGGTGGCTGATGAGAATCTATCTTTGGTGGACATTGAGAACCTACTCCTGGAGAGAGTCAAGGACAAAAAAGAGGACTTGAAGGCTGCTTTTGAAGCCTTTGACCAGGAAGGCAACAAAGCTGTCACCAAAGGAGAGTTCAGGCGCGTAATCGAGGGGTTTCTTGTTCCTCTCACTGAATCTCAGTTTGAGGGTCTGTTGGCAAAGGTGTGTTCATTTAGAATTACAGAGTCGCCCATTTCCTTCAGTGCACTAACTGTAATGTTATATTGTGGTACTTCACTCTTAAAAAAAAGAAGGTGCGTCACAATGCCATAGAAGAACCTTTAAAGAAAGAACCTTTAACATCTGAAGAAACTTTCTGTTTCACAAAAGGTTATTTGTGGCAAAAAAGTTTATCCAGAAAAGTAAGAAAGAGATGGTTCTTTAAAAAACCTTTGACTGAATGGTTCTTTGTGGAACCAAAAATGGTTCTTCTATGGCATCGCTAAAGAACATTTTAAGTACCTTAATTTTTAAGAGTGTTTAAGCTGTGATTTTTTTCACATAGTATATGTTTAATATTTTCACTCATTTCAACTTCGTTAAAATATCTTTATTAGATTGACTTAAGAGAAAATGGAACGATTTCTTACATGGAGTTTCTCAGAAGATACTGCAAAATGTCATCAGCAGTAGGAAGGTAATATATGTTTTTGTGGATGTTTTCTCAATTATTAGATTTCCATCAAATATACACTCCATTTTTAAAGGTTTGCGGTTACTAAGATAAAATAATGATCTTATGCTCACCCACGCTATTTGATCAACATACTGTAAAATAACAATAATGTGAAAAATTACAACTGTTTTCTATTTCATTATATTAAAAAAAAGTTGTCCTGTGATGCAAAGCTGAATTTTCAGCAGCCAATACTCCACCGTTACATGTTCCTTAAGAGATCGTTCTAATATCTAACAGACCTCAAAGTTCAGAACAATATGTAATATTTCTTCATAAATACAACATATAATTTCTTAATAGAAACAGGAGTGGAAGCCACAGAAACTTGTCCCTTGGAGACCTACAGTGTCGTCTGAAAGATAAGGTAAAGAGTATAGCATGTTATGGATATTATAGAAATACTTACGTGTTGATGTTATTGTGTAACATCCATGATTCTTATCATTTCAGATTGGAAGCAATTTGAAAAGCATCACCAGGGCTTTTCGGCTGTTTGACTACAACAGCGATGGGCAGATACAGCAACATGAGCTGCGTAAAGTCCTAGAGGGATACTGCTTTCCCATGAGTCAGCTGGAATTCCACAGGTCCCGGTTTTTCAATTTAATGGAAGTCTCCTGAAGTATTATTGTTTTTCCCTGAACGCTATGTTTTTTGTGTTTATGTCTTCTCTTTTAGACTATGGTCACATTACAGCGCAAATAATTCTGAACACAATATCTTACAAGGAGTTTCTTGAGAAGCTTGGTGTTGACTGTGAAAACTATAGAACAATTGCACCAGATTCTATACAACTGGGTAAAGTTACATGAAATATATTATGAAATATAAGATAGTCATAAAATAATTATCTGTTATATAGTCTGATTTACACCTGCTTTCAGCACTGAATTGGGACACTGTCAGTCGTGCTACAACAAGACCTAAAAGCAAGACAAGCGTAAGGGCTTTCTCAAGCAAATCCAGGGACAACGTCAACATGGATGAAGTCCAGACCAGGTTTTTGAGCAAAGTGAGTGTGACAGAGATCATTTTTTATCTAAAATATATAAGAATTTCATTAACAAAAAAAAAATGTTCTAATGACTTGCAGATAAAGAAGAATTACAGCCTTGTTGAAAAAGCTCTGCAGACATTTGACATCACAGACAGCGGGTTTGTCTCTCAAGAGGATCTCAGATCTGTCCTCAGTAATTTCCTCTTCCCTATGGATGATGATATCTTCAGGGAGTTATTGAACAGGTATGAGATATTAAAATATCGTTTATGTACCTCCCTGAAAGCAATTCTGAAATTCATCTAGTGTTCACTGTCACAGATTTGGAGTGAGCAGCACAGAGTCTGTGCAGTGGAGAATATTTATTGGAATGTTCAAAGACGACATAAACTGTAACAGTAAGTTAGCCATAATGTTTTTGTTACCCTCCTAGAAATCAATATTGTTTTAACACACTGTTTTGATATACTGATGGATTCTGTGCATGCAGAAATATCTTTGATTATGCATGTATTTTAATGTCTCAATCAGGAAAGATTCTGTTCCAGTGACTCCAGACACATGTAATATTGAATCAATTCTACTAAACTTACGTCAACATGTTTTTGATAATCAGCCTCTTCTGACAGAAACCTTTCTGGACTTTGATAAAGTAAGTTCTAAGGCTATATAATAAAAAGTTATAAATGACGCACTTATTAAACTATTCATGATAATGAGAACTGTTTCTGCAGGACAGAACAGGGTTTATCAGTAGAGATGAACTATGCAGGGCTCTGAGGAGCCTGAACTTCCATCTCAGCGATGAGCAGTTCACCGCTCTTGCCGCATTCTTGGATGTGGAACATAAAGATGCCATAAATTACCAACAATTCCTGGACTTCCTCTATCACCAAAGACCAGTCATGGTATTATTACCTTTGCAGTACTTAAATATCCATGGTTACATATTACCTTAAAAGAGAGAAAAATGAGAGAGGAGAGAAAAAAAGAAATATTACATTAAGTAAATAAGTAACTTTAATATTAGGCCCATTAAGATTATTTTCCATTGTGACATTATTTTCAGGACAATAAAGCCCATCTTGACCCATTTCCTCATTACTGCGAATATGCCAAATTGTGATTGCTGAAAAAA